>NW_008618520.1:0-3119 GCF_000691845.1 Merops nubicus
TCCCCCGAGAGTTTTTCTCCCCCTGGTGTGCTTCTAGCTTCTCATAAAATTCCATAAAAGCTCCTAGATGATGATGATGAAGGACCAGACTGAAAGACTGGTCTTGTCTGCTCATAACTTGTCTACTTTGTGTTGCTTCAGAAGCAAAAGGAGAAGGCCAGAGCCCTAGCTGTGACCATGCAGTTGTTCAAACAGATCTGGGGTCAGGGAGGAGACTCTTGGAGGATGGACCATGAATCTGGAAAACTTCATACCAGGTTCTCCAGTTTGGGCCATGAGCCCATAACAGGACTCTTTATAGATGTCTCTACTGGTGGTCCTGTTTCAGGAACTTCTTTAAGTGACCTGAGGTAGGGGGGATTGAGAAGTCAGTGAGCTGCAGTTCATTAGGACCTCTCCTCAAGCAAGAGAAGAGTGACAAGCCATCAAGTCTGGAAGACAAGGATGGAAGCCCTCAGGTCTGCAGGCCTTACAAGGTCCTGCTCCTTTGGAAGGGTTAGGGAGGGGAAAAAAAAAGTCCAGTTCATGTCTTTTAACTTGGTTTTCATCTCTTTTCCATGGCAGGGCTGTGCAGAGGAGCTGCAGTCTGTGCTGCAGAGTGTTTTCAGCTACGCCATGCTTGTCATCCTGGGCTTTGCCATTGTCAAGGTGAATGTTTCTGTCTCTTCCCTCACAGAAAACAGCAGTTTGACCCTTGATCTTGGGGCCTTTTCTTACCATGTCTCCATTACCCTACACTTCTTGGCTCTGAATCCTCTGTTCTTCACTTGCTTTCTTCCTATGTCTCTATTTCACCTCTCATGATAATAATCCAAAAAGTTAGGAGAGGATTTGGGATAGCAAGTCAGTGGTGAATCCATCTTCATGTTTTGGTGGGAAGTACAAAAAAGCTGGGTGTGCTAACAGGCCTAGATCTAGAATTCTTTATTAAAACAACCAGATTTTCTCTATTTAACTGGGATTTTAAAAAAATTCCTCATCAAAATTTCTTCTCAGCTATAACTCAGTGATTAGTCCTGTGCTTGGAGACCTGGAATCCAAATGGACTAGAAACATGACAAGGAATAAAACCAGCAGGGCTGTTCATAGATTGAATTCAATCTGAAAAGGGATCTTCTTGTGGGTCAAAGCTAGATTTGAAAAGCCCTGGTGGAAAACTCCTCACAATTGGCACATTGAAGCCTTGTGAAGCTTTGACCCACCAATTTTTAGCCTGGTGGTTGGTCATTGTTCCCTGTGCTTCTCCAAGATTAGCAACCAGGTCCTTGTTGACAAGAGATTTGAACCTTTTAATAACAGCCAAGTGTAGAATCATGGAATCAACGTCAGGGCTGGAAGGGACCTCCAAAGGTCATCTAGTCCAACTTCTAAATTAATAGGAGAGACTAGGAAGGAAAAAGTTGAGCTGGAACTCTTATTGGAAATTGATGTGCAAAACCATCACTTTCTGTAGATGTATTTTCTAAGTGTTTTTTTTTTTTAATAAAAAAAGCACAACTCAATAAATCTTTCTCTTTTTCAGTTCTTCAGCATGCTGAGTGTCTGCGTGCTTACGTGCAAGAGAGAAGACCGTGGCTACCAGCCTCTTTACTCAGGGGTTTTTGCTTAATAAAATGCAGAGATCACTTTTATTTCTTGATGATAAAATAGACCTGTAAAGATGAACACTCAAGGACAATTCACGACCTTCTGGCTGAATATTTTATGTACAAGAAACAGATCATTGTACTCAGATTTGGGAAAGCTTCTTGTGGGTGGCAACGGCGACTTCAATGTTCAGTGCCCTAAAGGAACATCCCCTGATGCAGAAGAAACATTCATTTTTTTTAATCACTAAACTGAGACCACAGGAAGGGTTTCAGTTGTCTGCACAAACATCAGATCATTTCCCATGGTGTGGGTAAAACAGCAAAAGAAATTTTAGAATGCCAGGTTCCAATATTCTTCGTAAGCATGTGGAGTTAGAATTGTTTTCTCTCTATCTGATGCTGTTTCTGGGTTTTTTTGTCCTCTTTGTGGTCATCTTCTATTTCAGTTTACTGCAGAGGTTGTTAGTGGAGGACAATCCTGTGTTTAAAGCCTAGAATAGAGATGTGAGTTGTTTCTTTTTGAAGCAGATAGCAAGTGTGAACAATCCCAGATTAGGAGGGGACGTGTGTTTTGAGCTTTTGGGCTTGAGGCATCTCTCTTTGGCTTGTGTGGGTTTTTGTCTCATTTTTAATTATTATTATTTTGACATTAAAAATTGCTTATGAAGGAGAGCTTTTGAATATTTTTGTTTTCCTCTCCTTTTACTGATGCTTTTGTGGTTTGTCTGAAAGACAGAATATGGGTCTCCCTTTAATGTAGAAGTTGCAGGAGTTTGAATTCAGACTAGAAGATGAGAGTCACAGGACACGTTGGCTCCATGTGGTTGTGTAGACAGGACTCCTGGAAGGATTAGTGCAGCCCTTCCTGTATTGCTGAAAGTCTGACCACTTTTCACCACTAAAAAATATTAAGATGATGCATTCTTGTACTGAGCAATTTCAATAAGCTCTTGTCTGGCCGTGTCACGTGCCTCTTGTTGCCTTGTTTTCCTTTCTCCTTAAACATCTGCCAAATGTGGTCACTTCTTGGATCACAGCACTGCTTTAGAAATGGTCCTTCTTTAACCTGTCTGTACATGAATCTGTTTCTCAGCTCTTTTGGGTTTTTTGGGGGGCATTTTTAGAGTTGGCGAGGGAGGGAACTCGCAGCTATTTTTTATTAGGGAATTGGGGAGAAGCAGCAGAGTTTTTGCATTTTTTTTTTCTTTGGAGAGATAGACTATCTTTAGCAGTAAAACTTTATATTTGTAGCTAAATTTAGAAAAATTTGGGGGTAAGTGTAAGCTGTTTATTTATCCTTCCCCCCCAGAGAAAAAAGCAATAAGTGATGTTCTCCGGGAGACACACCAGTGTGAGTGCGATTATGTCGAAAAGCGTCTTCATTTTCACCAAGGGCTTTGTCTTCTGTTGAATACCGAAATAAAGTGAATTTCTAGACCCAAGCCATGAAGGCTGCGGGCTTTGGGAGTTTTATTTTGGGGGTGGATCCCAGCTCCTGGGGCGGAGCCGCGTCCCCTCAGGGCCCTTCCC
>NW_008618521.1:0-13069 GCF_000691845.1 Merops nubicus
ACCCACCACAATAACTTTCCTCTTCAAACTTTCTTTTCCTCTCTGTTTTTTCACAATGGTAAAAAGGATGACTAACAAAATTAATTAAGAATGTTGTACCTATTTATAAGAAATTCTCATGGAAATAATAATGACTTAGCCTAGTACTCTACCTGTCAAAATGATGCCAGTATGCTTCTTATGTTATACAGAGATGCATTTTTACTGAGGTTATTTTTTGCAGTGACACTAGATTTTACAGCCAAGCAGACAGCCTGCATCCATGCCCAATTAACCCCTTCTAACTCTATGCAACTACTGTTCACATCCATTACACTTTTGATGGTGAACAAGCATTAACAATCACACCATGAGCCAGTACAAAATCACAGCTTTAGTAGCAGTAGTGCAACAGCTGCCAGGATATGAGAAAATAGTGAAAATAAGATATTGAGTCACTATACAACCCAGCACAGAATTTTTACAAAATGAAAGAGGTTGTGTGAAAGAGGCTGATTGTTTGGGCAAGTGAAGAGAGGATTTAAAGAAAGTGAGTTTCAGTCTGTAGCTCAGGCACAGGCTAGATTGCTTGCTCTCATAAATTCACCTATATCAAATCTAATTGCTCTCATATTCATGCACCACTAGGTAGTAATGCATTGCTCCTATCTGAAGCCAGAACGGAAAACGCCCCTAGAACATGGGGTGGTTTTTTTTCACTCTGTGTGATGAACTGAGCTGCTGAGTATAAAGTACATTAGAATAGCACCCTAACAAATTCACGTCTTGTTTATTCTTTCCAACATGGTTCTCAGTTTCTAACTGGAATTTCACCAAAATCCCAATGTTTATCTAAAAGCAATATAAACTTATTAAATCTACGGCATAACACAATGTTAGAAATATGTTGTTTACTTTGAAACCAGAGTGCAACAAAAGAGTAGCAAGAAAATAAAGGCCCACAAATGAGAGTCCGAAAACTCTCTACCTGGAGAATCCAGGCTAGCACTTTGAAGGCCTTGGACTTAAATCTTGGGTGCTGAACACATGGATACTAAAGAACATGGCAGGAAGTGTGGCTATCTGAAAGACATCCCTGTGGCCAGTATGTTCAGTGTACATCAGTGCTGGCAGGTCAGGTCATGGAGAACCACAGCTGGCACTTTCACTGTGCAGCAAGGAAATGATGCTGCAGGAAAATCTGCAGGAAATCTGCAGGAAACCCCTCTGACTAAAAACGTACACAAATTATGAAATTTTAGAAAGACTTACAGGAACCAAAGCCATTGGGGATATGTTGCTCCACAGAAGCATCAGAACATTTTTGGACCTTGTTCTTCTGTCAAATCAGCTCACTACACCAATTTGGCCTGTAGCTGCAGGATCATCAGACCTCACACAAAGGTAAGCTGCAGTAGTATATGCTTAGGAACATAGGGGTGGAGTGTCAACATTTTCTGTAAGTCCCTATTAGATATTATATCAAGCTGAACAAAATTAACGTCTTAGAAACAAACAAAAATTGGGCAAGAAGTCCTAGCGTACCAGTCTACAAATAATACTCTGCAGAGCAGAATGAGTTCAGCCATTCTACAACAAATAAAACGAGCAAGTAAAGGCCTAAAAGCAATGAAATCAGCTTGGTGAGTAAAGCTCCACTTGAAATCAGAAAAATTTTATCAGCTAAGTAGATTTACGCATAAAGTGAAAAATAAATTATTTGTGTGCCATTTTCTGGCTATCAGAAAAAGAACAGTTAATTATATAGAAACTGATGAGTTACCACTGATTTGACATTCCAGAGAGCATTTTTTGTAAACTGCAGCTTCTGCTCAGCTATAGAAACATTGCAGAGCCAAAAAGGCTTTAAAAAAGCCACATACAGAAGTGGAATATGAGCCTGGAAAATAAAGACATACTTCCCTTATCTCATACAAATTTACAGAAAACGGCAATGTCAGAGAAAAAGAAATACAGGGAAGTAAGCTTGCAGGAAAAGCTAGCATAAATAAAAAATGTTGAATTTTCCTTTAAAAAAAAAATGAATAAAATGTAATTGGCTTATTAGTTTATTCTCAACCAATTTTCATTTGCTTTGGAAGGCAGATTGCAAGCTACTAATTGAGACTGGCTTAGACTGAAGAATAAAAATGAAAGGTATCAATGAAAGTGCATCCAGAGAATCAGGAAAAGTTTGATCAGATATAGCTTATTTAACAGCCTTTCTGAAGATGGACAGTATTTAAGATGAAGTAGAAATTACACTTTAAGCTTTCTTATATTAAGCCTTTCAGGCAGATTTGGAGCCTGACCTGAGTTATATGTTATTGTAACTGTAGTGTAGGTTCACCTTAGCATGGTCTTTCTGTGTGTAGGTTTGAGTATTGGAAAGCACTGTATTTTTAAAATTTGTGGTTGATAAAACTTAGTTAATTCATCTTATCCCAAGTGGTCCATTCACTCTGCTGTGAGCAGTCGAACAAATACAACAGTTAAAGTAAGATTTTTTTCAACAAAAAGGAAAAACAAACAAACAAACATGGATAAATATCAGAAGACAAATTATTGTTAATTAGATATTTTTTTTTTCTTTGGGGGAGGTGGTGGGGTAAGTAGAATGTACTGAAGGTACTTTCATTTGGATTAAATATATAAGGAAGTTGTTAGTACAAAACTAAAATAAAATGTAAAAGCCTGCATATACATTGTCAGGTAAGATTTACTCGATCATCTCTTTAATAACTCTGTCTTAATTAGATTGCAAGAGCCTCAGGGATCAAGTTAATTTTTTAATAATTTTATAAAACCTGGCCCACATATTAAACAGATCTGCAGCACTTGCAAATACTCTTACTCTTACTGTAGTAAGAGTATTTGCAAGTGACATCAGTATTAACTGCCATAATAAATGGAAGCTTTTCTCCAGTTATATTTAGAACCTTACAAGTTCGAAGGAAAACAGGCAGATGCAGGCAGAATCAATGACACCAGAATCTCAATATTTTTGCTGCCACTGAAAGAAGCCTACATTTTCAGGCAGGAACCTGTGTTTCTTTAGAAGTTATCAGGATGTAACCACAGCCTAACAACGCTCGCTTTTTCTTAGGCATCCTCTTTGTTTCAGTACTGTCACTCTAACTAAAATGTTATTCTGACAGATCAGTATCACCAGAGTATTTTCAACTCTCAGCTAAGCTGGTGTTCAGGGGGCTTGGAATTCACAGGGCCAGCACCAAGTTACCTTGGCAGCCGCAGGACTGAGACTTGTCAAAGTGGAACCGGATGAAGTTCAACAAGGGTCCTGCATCCAGGGAGGAATAAACCCATGCACCAGTACAGGTTAGGGGCTGACCTGCCAGAAAGCAGCTCTGCAGAGAAGGACCTGGAAGTCCTGTTGGATAACAAGTTCCCCACGAACCAGCCCTTGTGGTCTAGAAGGCAAGTGGTACATTGGGCTGCATGAAAAACAGTGTGGCTAGCAGCCTGAGGGAAGTTCTCCTCCCCCTCTGCTCTGCCCTAGTGAGGCTACATCTTGAGTACAGGTTCCCCAGTTCAAGAGAGACAAGGAACTGCTAGAGGGAGTCCAGTGGAGAGCTACAAAGAAGATGAGGGGACTAGATTATCTCTTTTAGGAGGAAAGGCTGAGGCAACTGTGGCTATTTAGCCTGGAGAAGACAGAGGATCTTATCAATGCTTATTTATATGGAAAGGGTGGAGCTCCAAGAAGATGGAGACAGGTTCTTTTCAGTGCTGCCCAGCAATAGGAAAAGGGGCAACAGACAATCTGGAACACAGGGAATTCCACCTTAACATAAGGAGAAACTTTGATGTGAGGGTGACGGAGCACTGGAACAGGCTGCCCACACAGGTTGTGGAGTCTCCTCTGGAGACTTTCAATACCCACCTGGATGTGTTCCTGTGCAACCTGCTCTAGCTCAATGTGCTGTAGCAGAGGGCTTAGACCAGATGATCTTCAGAAGTCCCTTCCAGCCCATACCATTCTTTGATTCTACAAAGTATAAGAAAGGTGACAGTAAAGTGAAGAGACTCTCTTTTCCCAGTAAGCTGAACAAATAGATTGTGTGGAGTGAAATGCAAGTCCTTTGATGGTTTCATCATCTTGCAACTGCCCAACTGCAACAGAGACACGTGCTACATGTTACAATCTTGGCTTCTTTGCAGCTGCAGTTCTATTTCTTTACGTAATTTGTACTTTGGCACTAGAATTATAATAAATGAAGTGTTGCTTTCAAAATATCAGACACCAAGATGTATTTTTTTTTAACCTGTTTGGCAAAGGTGGTTTTAATTTGACTTTCCCAAGTGCAAAAACCTGTCCCCTCAGAAGCTGGTCAAACTATTAATTTTACAGCAAGGACAACAGAGTACAGTAAAACCTTTTCACAAAGCCAGACAGCTTAACCTAATTAAATGGTTATTTTGACAGGTGGTTTAAAATGGAATGAATGCTATTGAGAATGGCTACAGAGTCATATATGATGAGTGTCTGTGTGTTTATGTATGCAGGTGAAAATGTGTCTGTGCGGGGGGTGACAATAGATCTGTGTCCATAAAATGTTTTTGCCCCCAAATGCTGCAGCTGTTCAAGATTTATAGATTTATTTCAATTAGTTGTGCTAGATATATTGACTCAGGTGGATGACTACACCTGGACTACAGTAAAATAAAGATGTTTATAAAGGTCTCTGATGTCATTCATCAGGGAAAATGAGATGTGCATTTTACAAGGCGAAACAAGCCTTGTAGGAAATACATAAACATTGTCATAAGGGATCTGATTTCTGGTTCTGCTCAATATCACGAAAGATCTTTGCCTCAGTAAAACGGTGCACTTGTAGTAGGAGCTAACAAGCATTAAGGTCTCCAAAAGCATGCAGAAAGTGCTCTGAATCCACCAGAGTTTCAGCAGTTTGGCAGAGTGAGTCAGATTAGCAATCTTGATCCTGCACACAGAGGTCCCTCATCATCCTCCTTCTGTCTCCATGAGTTCCCAAGCATTCCCTTCTGCAGCTGCTTCCTATGCATGCAAGTCTGCCTTGCAGAGATCTAACCAGATATAGTTGCCAAAACAGTGAGGGATTTATAGTCTAAGTGGCTATATAATCTCTCTATCCACTTCTGTTTGGTTCAGATAAGATCCTTATTACTTTATCTTGTCTTGTAAAGTGTTGTGTTCTTAATTATTTTGATACTGTATTGTTCTCTTACAGCAAGGAAGAAATTTTACTCTACTGCAACATATGTATGCTTTCAAGGAATATTAGTTGTCATAAAGTGATGACAATTCAGTCTTAGCACCAGAACAAACACACTGTAAGCAAGATAACATGCCAGAACAGTGGTACAATTTCAGCTGATTTCACCTATTGTGTTAAGAAAGTAGACTTCCTTCTGGAAAGGTAAAGCTGTTATACCAATTGTCTTTGTGCCTTTGAAGATGATTTTGTTTGGGTTTGGTGGGCTTTGTTTATCTGTTTTATATTGTGCTTGCAGTCCTGTAGTTACGCACTACATACTATTTATCTTTCTTTAAGCTCTATTTTTTAATGTCTGCTTAGAAAATTACTGATGACAGATCACTCTGAAGAATAAGCAGGCTGCTTTAGGTCCACACTCAGTGTTCAGTACTCTGATTCTCACTCAGCTGACAGTTCCAGACTTCCATAGCCCATTCTTTACTAGCTGTGGCATCTATTATGTCACTGAAACAGAAGAAACCTTTAATGATCTAAATATTGCTCTGATAGGTCCATTGGTTATTTTATTTTCTTGTGTGAATGATAAAGGACAATTTTTTTTAATCTGATCAATAGTAAAAAATCTTAATTCCATTCATCAGTCAAAATTCTTATGTACACAGATCCTACTTATGTAATATTTAATAAGGTGAATAGATTTTGCTGAATCATTTCCAAAGTAACTAAAACTAAAGTATAAGGAAGTCTATCAGGACATTTTTCTTCTAAAAAAAAGGTATAGTAAGAGCAGTACCAGGTTATCTAAAACATTTCACTAAGTTTCAGAAACTTTGTAAATCACATTAAAGCAGGATGGGAACCCATGCTCCTCAGTCACTCAGCCTTAGGTCTTTATAATTTCTGTCAGATAAAGGGAGAAGTGGATATGGCTTGTGAACTTTTAGCCAACATCTGAGAACTATTCACTCTTTTGTGACAACTGCATCACATATTAAAAGACTTTCAAGGTATTGTGGGTTTGATTCAAGTTGGTGATTAGAATGGTATAAAGTTCAAGCAAACAGAAGAAATAGAGGACAAGCAGGGTAAGGAAGTATTTTGTGCAAATGACCAAATGGAGAAAGGAAAATAAAACAGATTCGTATTAAGCAGTGTAGTAAAATCTCCTGTGATAGGTAGAGAATTCTACATTTTAGGTATTTCTGATTTCCATGTACATATAAAGCTACCATTTTTTTATCTATGTCTGAATATTTTGCTCTTGGTCTGACTATTAATCATTTTCTTCCAACTCACACTGCTATTTGACTTTTCTCCAAGACATTTCAGCATTTTTTCTCTGTGAGTCTGTGTCTCTGAAGATAAAAATCATTTGTATTACGAGACAATTTCCACATTCTTTTCAAGATAATCGGTGATACTCATTTTCCACTCCATGCTGTGAGATGACTAATAAGAGGTCAGAAGAAAATACAAGTAGGAAAATGGCATTCAGAATCTAAGTTTTACCTCATCCTTGGCTGGTCAAATAGATAAACACAAGCCACCAACAGGTTAAAAAAGCCCAGGTATTCACTTTCATTATACCTGAATCCAGGAAACAATGTTGTCCACTTCAGTGGCTGGAGAAAACTTGCCCTTTTGTCCAAGCTTGGCTGATGTTCATGGGCAGCTAGTTGTCCCAAAAGAGTCTTTGCCAGAACATACAATCTGTTAGCTACATAGTGCATCCACAGGGTCTTAGGAATTACAAGCCATCAGGAAAAATCAAAAGTTAAGACAGGAATAGTGAATTTTATAAAAAAGAGAGAGGGCAGAGTCTGAGTTTTGAGCTCTTTCCAATAGGGGTACAAATCAAGGTTACCAACAGGAACCGCCATTTGACTGCCAATGTTTGTGCAGTTGACTGAAGTAATCCCATTGAAGACTCTAGTTCCTATAGGCTTCAAGAAATAATGTAAATTTCAGGGCAACACAGACTTGGAAGCTACTCCATTTAGAGACAAATTAATTCCGAAAAAAATTGTTTCTCCTTAAATATGTAAACTGCCTCAGTTTTCTATGGCTTCAGTTCCACTGAGGATAAAATCAAGAGACTTCTGCAGAGTGAAAAGCTGGAATCCATTGGAATCTTGGCACAAATGAAAGGAAAAACAAATTTAAAATGGGGCAAGGCCAAGGCCAGAAATGCAGGTAAGAGGTCTAGAGAAAGAACTCTCAGGAGAACAATAAAAATCCTTGAACTTGGGCTATGTGCAACATGCCCAGTAACAGGGCTTTAATCAAACAGAAACGTCACCATTTATCTGCAGCTAACTCCAAAGGCCAAAAGTACTACAGTTTGAAAGCAGTTCACTGGGCATCTCCCTTCAGCATAGATTCAAGTGTGTGTTATCAGAGCAAACATAAGAGTCCTTAAAAATTTGCCTCTGTAACATGTTTCCTTTATGATTTCCATTTTTCATTGTGAAGCAGATATAACTTTTCTACAGTTAAAACTGGTCTCAGATTAGCTTTTCTGCCATTCATCTTTCAGTCAATCTCTTCTTCAACACCCTTCAAACCAAATCTTTCTGACATTTAGCATGCCCCATCACAGCTTCTCAGAACACTAAAAGAAAAACCAAGCAAGGCATTTTTAATTGATTGCATTTCATAAAATGCACCTACCTTTTATTAGATTGAAACCAGAATAATCCTCACTTTTATTCCTTATTCTAACTTCAAAAATTATTTTCCTTTAAAATCTTAAATTTGTTTGTTGTTATTGATTAATGTCTTTGGACATGGTAGTGTAGGAGTAACAAAGATACAAAGAAATGACTTTTTGTGTATACAGTGCAACAGTTAAAAGA
Organism: Merops nubicus; assembly: GCF_000691845.1. NCBI lineage: Eukaryota > Metazoa > Chordata > Aves > Coraciiformes > Meropidae > Merops > Merops nubicus. The sequence continues at coordinate 8,054 of NW_008618521.1, forward strand.
AAAAGACCCCAAGCAGCTCCAACGCAGCGGAATTGATTTGCATTTGGACAGTTCTGGCAGCATAAAAAAATAAAATCTTAGAATGGGCATAAATTTTATTTAAATACACTTTAGGGTTCCTTTCTGCTGCCAGAATGTGTAAAGGGGCTTTTATGTAAATAAGAATCAAGGCCAATGTATTTCAGGATCACATTTCTTTGGAAATCTTTGTTCTACCTAAACTCTTCATATTTTAACTTCTGGGACTACTCACAGATAAAGTATACAATATTCTTACTCCGAATCAACAATAAACCAAACCATCCATACACATCCAAAAGCTTATTGTGATCACAGAATACAAGAAAGGGATAAAGATTGGGTGAATAGACCTAAAATTTTCAAGGCAATAGGAAAATGAGATCAATTTTGATAAAGATTTTTATTTGGAATAATTAGCAATTTTGAGTTCCTTCTTAGTAGACAAGATATTGATGATGTTTCTGCCATTTCCTACACTACTAGCACACACCATATTACCATGTCTTCTAGTGACATTTTCATAATGACCCTGGAAAAACTGATTATTCTGATGAAACACTGAAGGATACATGGTGAGCAACTACAACAACTAAGATTTATGAAGTACCTTTTCTCTATCACTGCACAATTCAAATTGTGAGGTAACCACATTAAATTCTGAAGGTCTTTCCTCTGTCATAAGGGATGAGGAATCTGCTGTACCCTTCAGGTAAAATGCATTATTCTTGCACTGTATTATATGTGATTTTAACAACACCTGAAAGAATTACTAATTATTTCCTCTATGGGCTTAGTAATCTATATGTTGATGTTTATTATTGTTGACCTTTAAAGCGTGCAATTAATTACATTTTTATAAAGGTTTTCTTTTTATCAGGCGCATCTTAGTAATATAATGAGTATGTTTCCCATGCAATAGCAACACCAAGCTACCCAGTATTTTAAAATCACAATTGTTAAATGGTTCAGGTTTAAAAGGTTCTTATGAGAACATTTATTCAATTTTTTTTTTTTTTTCCCAGAAATTTGGAACAATTATGATTAAATTGAAATGTGCTCTTATATTGGGGAAACAAACAAATAAGCAAACAAAAAAACAAACTGTAGCTCAAAATACCTGACAGAGTTAAGGTCTTAATATATTAAAGAACCTGTTAGTAACTGGGTACATGGAAGTACATAAGGAAACTGGAAACATTTAATCTATAAAACCACACTTCTTGTTGCAGTGCGCCTCCTGGAGACAGAGGTTTCTGTTGCCTCTTTGTCCCCAGACATGGGCACACGTCCAGAATTTTCCCCCTTTCCCAGGTTGTGGTTGGCTTAGCCACCACAAGACCAATCCCCTAACACCCATTGGACCCCTGACCTGTCAGTAACCCATCCAGGTATCCTTACAGGACAATGCCTTTGTAAACCCACCTACCTACCTGTTAAAAACCCCTGGCCCCAAGGCCACATGCTCTTTCACTTCTCCCCTGGGGTGGGTGCTGTTTCAGTGCCTGCCTCAGGTGTTTTTTGTTTGTTATTTTCATGTTATTAAAACCTTTTATTTTGGAAGAAAGCGATCATTGCCCATCCCTCCTTTACTCGCCACTGCCCTCCTCTTCGCTGACGACCACCCTGGAGGTAATACGGGGTCCCGCTGGGGGTGTTTTCTTCCCAGGCAAAACCAGCGAGTTTAAAACCCCCTGCGAAGTATATTTTTGCAAAAGTTATAACTTCTGAATCTTGACCATGGTTTTCCATGTCAGGGATGCCAGCAGGGCTCACAAGAAGATAATTCAAGTGGCGAATCTGAAATGAATTGTGTTATCTCATTGGGAACTGAATTCACAAGTGCCTCAAATACCTGCATTCCTATAACTGGTTTAATTACCTGCAAACTACTCAGTCAAACATCCAAGTGTTAAGCACCTGCAACAGGATCCCAAATGCTAGATGATAGACCTTGGCTTCCCTTGTGATGCATGGGGTGGACATCTGTCACCAAAACACAGTGTGATGGGAAAGCCTGAGATAGCCAATAAAAATTGCTATACCTTTAGCTCTAGGGTTAGAGTTTGGGCTAGAGATAGGGTTGCAGTTGAGAAGAGTCAGAAGTCTAGAGCTCCAAATGGATTAAAGCTGGCAAATGATTGCCAAAGAAAGGGGTCAGCTGCAAAGTGAAATGCTCTTTGGAAGGTCCTTTCATGACCCCCACTCTTGGCATTCTCTCTCTCAACCTAAACCCTAATCCTAAACCTAACTGAAGGCTGAGTCAACATTATCCCAGACAAAAAGATTAAGGATGCACTAGGAGGGGCAACTATATCTCGTAAATAGAACGGGGCTGAGAAGAGCTTACTAAAGTAAAGTAAGGGCTTCTAAGGGAACTCCCCCTAAAACAGTCATTGCAGCAGGAGGTACAGCCTGTCTGTCCTATGCCAGAACCTCTATATGGAGTCTGAAATCTATATTTTCTACATAGAAAAGTGTTTTAATGGTTAAACATTGCAGAAAAGTCTTTATTCTTGTGTTGAAAGGGCACAAGCTGCATACCAACTCTACAGCCTGTCAGTAGGCCTTGGTTTAGGTTTAGCAACACTCCTGTGGCTCCTGGACTAATGCTGGATTGTGTCAGTTGGCTTAGTGCTCATGGAGTTGACATATGATGGCATTTTCTGATCTTTCTATACTTACATTCCAGATTGTCTCATAAAGTGGAGGTCAGCTCCAATATTTCATGAAAATATGAAGAACAATCTCACTTTATTGCACAATTAACACAAAGTAGATTTTGTAATTGAGTATTTTATCTAGGACAGGTCTGCTATAATGGAAGCAGTTTTCACCCTGATTCATGTTCTTCACAAACCTGATGGACATGAAGAATAAAATAGAGGACTGTAAAAAAACTGAAGATAGACAGAACACACAAATACAGATAATACCCTTTGGACAACTGCAAAAGCGTGAAGAGTACTTTCTACCATTCAGGGTAATATAATTACTGACAGATCCATCTGTGGTGGCTAAAACTTGTTACCACACTCAGCTCTGTCATGGAGGTTACCACTTTCTTGACTGAAAACTATGTCTGGTTTTGTTGCTACTACAGTTTTTTACTTCTTAAGGCCGAATTTAAAAACAAACAAACACACAAACCCAACCAGAAAATTTACCCTAATGGACCAGTCTTAAACTATGGCTGCTTGCTCATTTGTACATGGTAAGACAGTATTAACACTAAGTAGAAGTGCAGGGAAGCTTTGTAAAGTTCAGATGCAAAAGTCAATATGTCAAATCATACTTAGTCTTTCTTGTTTGCTAGTGCAAACTTATTTGTGTTGATATATTTTCTGTATACACTATATGTATAGGTACACACATACACAGCGTGGTCTTTTTTAAGAGTATCCAAGCTGGAGATGCACAAGGCTTCACCATGGTTAGCCTTCTATTTTATTCTGAAAACTTGTGTCTGTGAATTATCCTAGTGTAGAGTAGTAGAAGAGATTCCAAAGTGGAATTGAGCTTATCTGTTTCAGGACTAAGGTTTTTTTTAATCATCATAGTATAAAACAAAGAATCACTAAATATCTTGGTAATATTAACTCCTTTTGATTCCTCAGGTCTCAGTTTGGTAGGTAACTGTATTTAACTGACAATAAACAGAAACATATAGAGCATGCAAAACACATGAAGTCACAGGTCAAATAAACATATGCACTTTTCAATAGGATGTCCAGGATTAAAATTCAGAAATAAATCTTCCAAAAGTAGTTATTTCACTTTTAAAATAAGCATAAAAAAAGCACATGAAATTAATTATTATTACTTAATTTATAGCTAATCTTTAATCTACTCCAGGTTATTTTCCCAGATGAGGGTGAGTCATATTTTTGTTATTGTTTGCCCTGTACAAAGAGTTCTGGCTAATATTATTGGTTTTCAATCCAGTAAAAAAAATTGCCTCCTTCCATTCCTCCATGTTTTTCTTTCTTCCCCTCAAATGTTATGGATAGACAGATAACTGATCTCTGCATGATGATATCTCTGAATCATCCAAAACTGTAAATTAGGAGTTTCCGTGTTATTTTTACACACAGACAAGATACCAAAAGTAACCAATTTTCATGTGTAGACTTCTTTAAGTTAATGTGCATGGTACTTGTAGCACACTGAAATAAATGAAAAATTGTTTTAATCAAGCAACCTTGCAGTACTTGCAGGGCACTGAGCGTTTGGGTGCATTGACCACTCCAATGACCTGTGGATATTTGCTTTTCTATGATAGTATTCTTAATATGTTAGTTGAAGATAGAAGATTGCGACTGCTTTTTTTTTTTCCTTAGGCATTGCTGAATGCTGAAATAATTTGTCAGCCAGGGTAAGAAAGGCCCAAATTGTCTATATACGTAGCAGAAACAGATTAGATCCTCTGACAATTTCAGGAATACGTGTATCCTGAAAGATTCCTGACTACAGTTCTTCGTAAAGCCTCATTTCTGAGGAGGCACTACAGACAATGGTGTGGATTTGTACTTTCAGTTTAAACTTAACAGATTTAACAAATGTATAATTAATGGTTGGCAAAATGTGGTAAGTGGAGAAGTCATTATTACCCCTATTTCAAACTAAGCCACGCTATGTTTAAATGTCTAGTCAAAGGTGAAATATGGTGACAAATCTGGGAGCAAAATCCAGCATCTTGGATGGAGCCCTTTGCTCCAAGTGTAGAAAACATTTCTGTTGCAATTTATATGCACTCTTCTCTGTATTGACATTGAAGGAAATAAAGACAAAAAAATTTTCACTGAATATAGGCCAAAAGGTGATTGTATATCTATTTCAGGAGACTAAATTTTGTCTTATTTGTCCAGAATAGGGCCAAGAGACTATGAAGCCTCCCAGTTCTGTACTTGAAGTGATAAAAGAAGGAATGCAATTACCTTGTCAGAGATCAGAGATACCCAAGATTATTTCCCTTTGCTGATACAGAGGCTAAGGGAA
>NW_008618521.1:13100-26478 GCF_000691845.1 Merops nubicus
GGAAATGCTCTTTTCATCTCTCTAGTTCTTAAATAAATACTCCATTCTGAGGAGCAAATTATATCCATTTTGTATTGAAAATGTAACCACTAGAGGGTAACTCTGTTCAAAGTCACCACACACAATTTCCAGGGCTTTCATAAATGCTAAATGATACAGACAAATCTTGCATTCACATACACCAGGTTAAGTGAAGGAGGAGAATGAAAAAATGCCATTGCCTAGACTGGGTATCCTCTGCATATATTCCTCTGCAGACTGTTGGTTGCCTTGCCAAAATAAAAATGTCCCTGTTTGAAGAAAAATAAATTATTTTACTATAAAAATGCATGATAATATATCAATATGTATTGATTCTTGTCTGTTGTATTATTTAACATCACAATGAAGGATTGATACAATTTACTGCTTTTCTAAGTTAACCCTTTTTATATCCACATCTATAAGCAGTCAAGACAAATTACTATTGTCTTGAAGTTTAAGTCACTTAAATAGCCAGAGTTACTACCAAGGTCAAATAAATATAAAAATAGCATTCATTTGTCATATGCTTTTTGCTTCTTGTGTGCACTTTGGAATTCTGATTTTGAGACCTTATTTGGACTCATGTGCAGCTAACTAGAGAGAAGCTGTAAAAGATGGATATGTTACTTTCACGATGATTTTAAACCTATCCCAAATCTAATAAATAGAATGTGAGCATAATAGCCACATTCTCTGTGAACTCCTTGACTCTTTATAGGAAACCATGAGCCTATAAACTGTTATCTCAACTTCCTCAGGTAAAAAAAAAAAAAGTGACAATAATGTTATTAAAGTAGTTTACAGGATGGTATAATGTGATGACTGATATACTTCTAGTCCCTTGAAGATACTGTCTGCAACAATGCATATGGGCAAAGTTCATTTGTGTTTAAAAAGCCATACAGCATCTTAGGTTCTCTTATCAAAAGTACCCAAAGTAGTGATGTGGCCTTCTTCATTTTCTGACCATATGTGGCTTCCCAGCTGGAGTAACACAAAAACTATTTGTACATGTGCAAATTGGATACAGCTTATAATATTGCATATAGATCAGGGCTTAAACTCAAGCAAACAAGGATTCTTAGATGATCACATTGTAAAATGGGAACTTAAGTCACCTGAGCTGCAATACACCTTGATAAATACTGTGCCACAATGTTATACAAGATGCTAGGATAACTATTTTTCTCATTTTGAAAGCAAAAAGACTTTGAATGAAGCAGATAAATGACACTGAATTTCTCTCTCCCACTTATTGTGACGTGAAGAATGTGTCCTGGACAAACACAGTTCTGAAGAATCTGGATCTGCAAACACAGGTTTCTTCCTGGTGCATTCCTCAGCACAATTATGCCTCTGTACTCGAGAAAATTTGGCAGAACACAAATCCCAAGTCCTTTGCCTGTAGGACCACTGAGCACATTGATTCCAGCTTCAAGAAAGTGACTGACATTCCTTGTATCTTCTTAGTGACATTTACACCATAAAGATGCTGTGCTTCGTTTCAGTGTGACATCACAGCAAATATCTGGCTTCTCTGAACCCAAGCTCTTCCACTACCCAGACTCATACAGGGTTGTTTAGGTTTTTGGTGCACTGTCATATAAAATCCCTTTGCTATCGCTTAATGAAAAGCCCCTGGAATGATACATTGGCAGATCAACACAGAGTTTACTGTAAACTGCCACTGAAATTTAACAGCCAAATGCTTTATTTCTTTAAACCTAAAAGCAACAGTCTCTGCTTCCTAAATTATAATTAGCCATAACTGATTTTTAAAAAGAAACATTGTGCAAATAATCATGTGAATCAAATGAAATATGCCAGGATCTGGATCCAGTCTTATCAAATTCCTTTATTTGATATAAAATAACATCATTAGGAGCAGGTGCATCCTGAGATGGGTTTTGTCTCTGCCAGCTCTCAATGCTTCCTTTTGGGTGACTGGCATAAATACTAATTTAAGTTATGCTAAGTATTAAGGAAAGAATACTTAGGAAACTGCAGTAGCAGTTGGCATTAGACTGAAATAAAAAAGCGAGCTGGAGTGAGCTGCTTTAGCCTTGGATTTAAAATAAGCCACAACATCATAACAAAAACTAGAGAGTAAGCGGTAATGCACAAAGTAAAGGAGGAAAACTAAAGAATCAGTTTGGAGTCAATTTTACTTAATATTTACTAGATATCATATTTGAAAAAGGGAATAAAGCACATGGCTCAAGATTAATTACATACATATCAAGTCAAAGCTTGGGAGACAGAAAATATTCTGGAATAGTTAGTGTATTGAACAGACTGATTTAAAAATTGTCATTAAGACATGATTATCAAAAAGCCTCAGGTTCCATTGAGAAGACCATTGTAAACTTTGGCTTCATGGGTACGTTGAAAAATCTAAGACAATTCATGTTAATGCCTATATAAGACCTGGGTTCTTCTGAAACTATGACTGTTGACCTCTGGGGAACTACTTAACTGAATTAAGATATTTAACTCACCGTAGAAAAACGCAGTTTGATACACTTGCACAGAAACAAGACAAAACTTAGGCATGCAGTATAAGAGCACAATCTTGCAAGCAGTAAAGCCTGGGAAGATCTAGGTAATGGGGACAGGAATAAAAATTAATGCATGTAATGTTGTATAGAGGCTGGAAAAAGCAGGGAAATCTGAGACTTTTTACAGAAAGACAATATGATGTAAAAAAATCCTTCAATATGTTTCAATAATAATTAAACTTTACTTATCAACTACCTCACACGGAAAAGCACTTGGGGTTCTGAATAGCAGTCACAATGCCGTGCATGGCTGACCAAACTCTGAAGCCCTTACATATACCTCTAAATCTTCAATTAAACCAGAGTTGCACTCTTAGCATGATAGAAAAGTTCACAATTTAAAATTAGTAAACAATAAGAGCTGATGAACTAGACAGGTAAGAGAGAGAAAGAGAGAGGAGGAGAGGGATTATCCCCTAGAAAATCAAGGTAATTTATTAGAAGATGCATGGAAAGTTACTTTTGGTGCAAATAGCCTTGTTAAACACAGATTGGAGAATACAAAACACTGGGATAACTTCTTGCTTCTCATATTCTAACTTCTTCATAGCTGGCTTCTAAAACACAGGTCAAGGTCTACTAATCAGTGACATGTAGAGGAAGGGCAATTAGGTAGAAGAAATATAGTTGCCTTTCAGATTGCTGTCACTGACTCAACAAAGTTTAACTGTAATCCCTTGCTTTTAATGTTGCTTACCTGCACTCCATTTGCTTCATGTTCCATGAGAATTTATTGGCGCTTTTCAAAACTCTTGCTGAGGTCTTTGTTGCATTGGTTATCTCCACTTCTCTACTCATTTTTCATCCTTAACAAGAAAGACTCAAGTCTTACCTTTGCCTTTCTAGCAGAAATTAAAAAAAAAAAAAAAAAAAAATACAATTAAGGGTTTATTTTTTTACAAAAGGATTTTATGTACTTTAGTTAGACCCAAGAACATATGAGGGTGGAATGACATGAAACTGAATGACAGAAAATTTAGTTTGACAATCAGGATATAGTTTCTGTAATTGAAATTTGTATCTGCAGAAATATTTCCCAAGGGACCCAATAGAAATAATGCAAAACTAATTTAAGTTATTTGTGGCTGAACTAAACCAGATGACCTAATAGCTATTCACCTGAAATTCATATGACTTCGTGAAGCTGTATTTCATGGTCTTTCAAAATAAGTATGTTAATAGTATCTTTATTCAACAACTTTCTTATTAATTTTTTTACCAAATTAATAAACAGGAGTTACTTCATCTATCAATGTAATGCAACAGCTGTACATTGGTAAGCAATTTTATAGAATTTTTGAACAAGACTTTAAAAGTAATCTCTCAGATAAAAGAGAATGATAATAATTCAGTCTGAAACGGGTAAGATACAACCATTACTACTCCTAATAAAACCAGATTTTCTTTTAACAAATGTTGCCTAGTTTTGTAAAAATGATACACGGGGTCAATTTTTTTTTTGTCTTATAACTGCAGCAGAGTACAATCCTGAAATGTTTTGAGATCAATACTGAACAAAACAAGACACTACGTGTCAAATCATTTTTTGTGGTTCCAGTTGAAAACATATGCCCTTGGTCTTTTCATTTTCAATATTTTATGGATATGAATTTTGATTAAAGAAATGTGAGAGTATAACAAGGCAAGTCGGCATGATTACATAGCAAGTTTCATACTGATCGGTTTAGGATCAGTTACATCTATTGAGAATGAGTCTATATTTAGTTTATTTGTTCAAATTTCTATATAATGTATTTAACTAAAAAGAAAATCTGTATCTTTATATAGGTGTAGTGGATTTATATATATACATAAGACAGACTGAGAAAACACAGGTATTAAAAATAATCTTCTAATATTACTTGCAAAGGTAGGACTGGGGTAAAAAAAAATTCATGTCAGTTGTTCTGTCATGAGGAGCTATAGTCCTGTATCATGATACAGAACTACAGAACAGACTCAAAAGTCCTTTGAAGCTGATTACATTGCAGGACACTGAATAAACTGCATGTTGACCTAGTCTTAGTGCTTTGTCTATGCACTCTCTCACTGACTTGTGTAGTCCTCATTTTCTAAGTGGTTTTGGCCTTAGCAGAGGGCTAACCTCTGCAGACAAAAAATAGATCTGATAAAAAAAGGATTATTGTACACATTCTTCAGGGACAGGATAGTAGCATGGGTGCAATCTCATTCAAGTCCAATGGAATAATTATTTTATTCTGATTTCTGTCACTCTTTTTTTCTTTTTAATAAATCTCTCCTTGTTTTCTCACTAACTTCCCAATCAACAAAGTTCCAAAGGACAATTATAGTTGACACTTTGCATTTAATATTTGTTACACTGTAGTTAATCAGATTCATATTCCCATTAAAACTTTATAATAGGTTCCTATTTAATTCCGTCTGCAGTTTTCTGTTGAAATTTAACCCTGTTTTTGTTCAAACTCAGTTTATTGACATTCTCTGAAACTGCCATGTTTCCTGTGTGAGGAGTATTGAATGGATTATTATTTATGACCATAATTTTCTCTGCTCAGGATACAAGTGATTTTGTGACCTATATTCCACAGGCATAAGTTGCTGGTACAACAGTTTGTCCTCCTGCTAATTCATTTCAGTCTCTCATTTGATAAAATAAGTTATTCCCACATGGGGTTAATTAACTTGATATAATGTAAGTTTATTACACAGACATCTTGGACAGAACGTGCAAGCCATTTTTACATCAGCTCCGTTGCCATGGAGACAGAAAGTGTCATTTGTATTGCTCTCCTTCCTTCCTGAAAATCATCCTGGTTCTTTCAGTGGTACTTCTGTCATAGAATCATTAAGGTCAGAAAAGACCTCCAAGATCACCAAGTCCAACCATCAACCCAACACTACCATGACAACTGAATTCATGTCCCAAAGTGCCATATTTACACATTTTTTTTTGAACACTTCTAAGGATGTTGACTCCACTACCTCCCTGGGCAGCCTGTTCCAATGCCTCACCACTCTTTCAGTAGAGAAATTCTTCCTAATGTGCTGGTGAGGGGTCTGTGGAACATGCCTTATAAGGAGCAGTAGGGAACTGGGATTGTTCAGTCTGGAGAAGAGGAGGCTGAGGGTAGACCTTATCTCTCTCTACAACTACCTGAAAGGAGGCTGTAGTGAGGTAGGGGTCAGTCTCTTCTCCTGAGTAATGAGGTCTAGGAGAAAAAGAAATGGCCTCAAGTTGTGGCAGGGGAGGTTTAGACAGGATATTGGGAAAAATCTGTTCACCAAAACGGGTTGTAAAGCATTGGACCAGGCTGTACACGGAAGTGGTGGAGTCACTATCCCTGGAGGAATTTAAAAGACTTGTACATATATTTGTCTACCTGTCAGTACTAGAAATTCACTGTGTAATTCAGTAATATTTACTCCTAAAGGATTTTAAAGCAAGTTTAAAGCTAGAAATTTTATTAAAATACACTTTAAGTAGAACATAAATCTATTAAAAACCACCTCAGATATTTGAAAGGGTTTAATTATCTATTTAGCTACCATTTCAATGACACTGTTCTCAAGCATGAGGCAAATAGGTTGGATGCAGCAAACATTTTGTAGTCACATGTACTCATATACTTTGTATATAAAATCTAAGAAAATCCTGGACTGAATAGTCATTAGCGTATTACATTTCTTTATTCTCAGATCTACAAAAAGTACTTAAAACTGGGAATTACAAATATGAACAGCATTGTACTTAATCTGCTTCTGTAAAAATTATTTAATGTTTTAATATTGATTTCAGGGCAATCAGAGACCTATACTTCAAGCTCTTGAAAATCTCATTTTACCTCTGAGACTTTTTCTCTATTTTCAAAAATACTTTGGGTTTTTTTATGTGTCATATTTCATTTTATATGGACTGCTGATTCAATATCCTGACACTTGATGCAGGACATGTTCAGCAAGAATTATTAGAAGATTATATATACATATACTTTTTTCATGATAGATGCAGAGTCTAGCTACCCTACTGCAGCCTAGTGTCTAGCAGTTTTTACTACTGACCTCATGCAGGGCAGCGCTGGTTGAGAAGCTATGCAGTTATGTTCATCTGGCATTGCCCTTACAACAGGGAGTGTCACAACGTGAAGAAAATAGCAATCCTGATTTTGAACTTGTGCAACTTAGTTTTCACATTACTACCTGTCTGGTCACAATGCCTTTGAACAGTTGTGTTACTGGATTTAGGTGTGAACAAATCCAAAGATACATGAGGTATTTGTATCTGGACACAGCTTACCAGCTGTTCACTTCATACTCTTGTAAACAAATTTGCTGTTCTTAGATCTCAAGATACTTGATAAGTGTATTTTGAGCCTTTGTGTGTGATACAGTGAAGAGCTTCACCTTCAGATCAACTGCAGAATGCAGAAATATTACAAAAAAAGGAAAAGAAATACCTTAACATCAGAAGGACTGTACACTTGTATTGTAAGCATTCAGTATGTTATAGTTGCTATTGCTGTGTAGTTTGATCATATATATATAATTATAAATTGGCCTAAATGAATTCCATAGACACAAAGGGTTTTAATTTTAGATATATTCAGAATCTGGAACTAGAGTTTTGTAAATGCTCTGCCTTTTAGAATAAGCCAAGGTAATCCAAAAATCTAGACTCAAAAGTTTGTTGCTAGTTAGTTTAGTAAATGAAAGCTATCTTCACAATAAAATTGGTTTCTGGTAAATTAGTAGAAAGAATCAGAACACGTTAAGCAAATCATCCAACTCATACTTTGAATAAACAACTGACAAATTAAAAAAAAAAAAAAAAAATCACTATTCCTTGTTTCTAACTCAACTCTCAGTAGCAGCTTTTTTCAGCTCTTGCTACACAGGATCAGAAGTGACACTGTGTGTGAGGGAGGACAGGTAGCTGGAACACCACCAGAGAGCCTTGATGTGGAAGACTCAGGGAAGCAAAATCCCTGCCTGTGCTGCTCCACTGCACATGTGGAGTCTACATTTTTACAAACGCTTTATACTTCAAATTCCTTCAAGTCAGTCCCAACAGATGGGGGATACAGGATAGAAAATAACCAGACAAGAACAGAAAAGAAAAAAATTGAGGAAAGATTAGTAGGTTGTTCAAAAAGCAGGATCCATATGTACTTGTTCTTTTTTTCTGAGACCTGTTTTTCTCTTTGCTTTTTAAGTGCACTATGGTCTTGTGTAGCTTCTTATTCTCTGCATTAGAATGCCAGAAAAATATATTGTTTCCTCATCAAAAATTCCATGATTTCATTTCTGCTTCCTTAAATGGAAATAAATAAACTTTCTTCCTGCACATATTTCTTAGCCAAGAACATTATTCAAAAATCTTTGCTTGATAAAACCATAAGGCTCCATTCCAGTGCTCAAGATTAGATGTAATGTAGTAATAATATTACATCTTATCTTTAACATCATAGAAATATTAGAATGAAAGGATCCTGTGATGTCAGATATTCCACTCATCTTATGTGAGGCAGAATCAATTATTTCTAAGCTATTTTTAGCAACATTTTATCTGTCCAGGTTTTGAAGATCCCAGTATCAAGATTTGTCAGTCGTCCGTTAGTCAAGCACTTAGCTATGGTAAAAGTGACAGCCTCGCTTTGTTAAACAGTCTAAATCTTTCTTCCTGCAAATTATGTTGATTTTTTTTTTTTTTTTTTGAGTTGTACTGTGGTAAACATCGATAACAGTTGTTATTATCTTATGTATAACAATATGTTACATTTTCAAGTACTATCATACATCAGTGTGTGTCTTTGTGGACTATGCAAATACACATCTGTCAATATTTTTTTTCCTAAGACATCATGTTTTCTAAATGTCATGGTTTAGACCCGGCCAGGAGTCTAGTACCACGTGGCTGCTCACCCACCCCATGCCACCCACAAACAGGAAGGAGAAAAAGAGAAAAATACAACCCCCTGTGGGTTGAGATAAGATTTTAATACAACAATGTAAAAAGAGCAGTAAAAAACAGTAATAACCATAACAGTAATGAAACAATATATAAAGCATGTGAGATAAAGGACAGATCACATTAGATCCAAACAGAAACAGCATTGCAGACCCTGGCCCTTCTGTCACAGGCATGATGGCAGCATGGCATTGAATAACCTGATAGTTTGGGCATCTACCCTAGCTGTAGCTTCCTCCCAACTTCTGTTTGGACTGGTGAAAACTAACCCTATACTAGCCGAACCAATACACTAAATTCTTAAACTGTTTCTAGTTTCCATACTTTTTTTCCCCCTTTATTAAATTCATTTTCTCATCTTTAAAGATTGTCCCACATGCCAAATTTATTTTTTCTTATTATCTTTATTCTGATGCATAACAGCTAAAATGAGAATTAAAAATGATTTTGAAATGAAAAGTGGAAAGATCCTATTCTGAGAATATTTCAGATGTCTGTATTTCCATTGTTCTTTTTTGATCTTTAGGATTATTTTTTAAATGAAATTTTGGGATACAAAAGTGTTTATGTCAATAACAGTTTAATTTTGGTCAACAACATTTTTCAAGAGGAAAATTTTTATACAGAGCAGTGAAAACTAGTTTCACCATAAGAGTACAATTTTAGCACAGTTCAAATTTGTGTCCTGCTTTGCCTTCCAACACGAGCTGCTTCTGCACGTTATTTAAACAAAAGACATCCTTTTCACACAAAATTTATAGAGATATTTTATTAGCATTAGAAGAACTAAAAATCAGATAAATTTTTACTGAAAACAATGGCATGTATTTGTTATTGTTTATCCATTATAAAAATCTGTTTTAAAATAAGATTATATAGTTGAACTTCTAGTAAACAACAGGATCTTATCAGGAGATTGTAGCCCATAGGCCCTTCTCCTACTCTTTCTTTTTGAGCAAAGTATTGAAAATATAGCATACAAAGTTATCTCAAAGTTATCTACCTGTTATGAGAACTTAATTAATTTTGTCTAATTGTCTGTAGAGTGTCTTATACACTAAGACTGGAAATCCAAATCATTTATTTGTTTAAATTTTTGATGACTTAATGTTTCACATTTGTGACATCCTGGAGGTTCTCTTAAACAATTCATAGATGAAACTTCCTGAACAACCACTCAATTACTTTTAGCTTATATAGGTAAAATATATAATTCAGTTTTATACATGACAACAGGTTTCAATACAGTGTTATGTGAGGAGTTTTCACCCTGAGGTTTAGCACTCAGTTTTCATCTGGCAGTCAGCTGGGTGACAGGGTCAGAAGCAACTACGATGGTAACATGCTTCCAGTTAGGACAGGGACTATTTGGTTAATAAGGAAAGGATATTCAGCAGAGATACGGTCAGCTGTAGCCTCCAAGGAGGCAACTAAGCTATAGTATTTGTTACTAATTATTCTGGTGAAGAAAAACATTGCCAACATAAAGGACTGAAAATACACGGATTATGCCTTAGAAGGTCATGAGACAAAATCACAACACTTGTAGCTCATGGTAGCCTTAGGTTGTTTTTTACTATTTCTAGCATTTTGAATCTCCAGAAATCTCAATTTTTAGCTTTGATTTCTTTCTCAAAGAACATAAAAAGAAAGGTGAAATGCATCTTATTGCAGAATCCAGAAGGGAATCCTTAAGAAAAACAGGCAGCACTACAACAACTACATGGCCAGGAGTTTGTTTGCCTAAGAAGTCTTTTCTAGGATTTTCAGTTATGCCACAAACATCTTGTTATGTAGTAGTGTCATACTTTAGTTTTCATTTTCCTAAACTTCATTTCTTAATTGAAATTTAGACCAATTTTGAAAATTGGTTCAAAATTAGTATTATGACTCCTTAATTATTTTTGTGGAAATAATTTTGTAAGACAAACACAAGAACTGTTTTTATCCATATATATATAGGTACCTCTATTTGTCCATATAAAAATCCAGCAACTATTGTTATACTTTTTGAAGTAAAATTAGGTCGTTCTTATCCTTTTGGTTAATTCAGTTCATATTTCCTCATTAAATTGGATTTTTTTTTTTGCCTAAAAGTATCGAGGGTGTGAGCTGACCTCAGTTAGAAGCCAGAGTATCACTGTCAGTCAGTCTTCCCTGTGTCAGCAGTGCTCTGCTTCAGACTTGCAGGAGGTTCAGCCTCTAGAGCAGCCCTATAAGATATTCTTTGTACTACTAGAAGTGTTAAGACATGCAAAATACATGGCATAGCTTTTTAATGCTCAGAAGGTAAAGACAGAAAAAAAGAAAGTTTCTGTCTAGGCAATACCCTGCACAAGAAAAGGTTTTCCATATAAAAAGCTGTATTAGTAAATACCTCAGAGCAAACAGCATAAACCAATTTTCATTTGCAAATAGAAAATATGGAATTTAATAGTTATTTAAATTATTAACTATGTTTTGTCTGCAACTATTTCTTCTTTGTTAGATTCAGAGCAGCACTGGATGCAGTGACAAAGTTACTACCTATGCTCCATGTTCTCCCGTTGGATGATATGTTTGTATATTTGATGCAATGTTTTCTACCATACCTGCGTATCTCTGCAAATTTGAGGATGGCCAGCAAGATCTCCAGCATGCAACAAGTTACAAAATAAACCAGTCAAAGAAGATAAAAAATTTCCTCAGGCATTTGTTGTGTTTGGTTGCTTCATTTTCTTGTTTGGTTGGGATTTCTTTGTTTGCTTGCTTTTTTGTTGTTATGTTTGTGTTTTATTTTCTTTTTCTTTTTTCTTTTTATTTTTTGTTTTGGTTTGGGTTTTTTTTGTTGTTGTTTTTTTTTTTTAACTAGGGCTTGAATATATAGAGTTCTTATGTGCTTGTGTACCTATGCCATGAGATGCAGTAAGGAGCTGGTTACCTACTCACAACCTCACCTATATGGCATGCAGCTACTCTGAGTGAGAAAAGGAGCATGCAGGAGAAAGTCTTGAAGTACTTATAAAGGTAATGGCAATAAAAGCTAAGTTTTTTGTTAAATAGTACCTTGATAATGAAACACCTATTATTATATATTAAGCAGTGGTGGTCAATGGGAGCCTTTTCTAGAATTTGCATTACACATATGCACATGAAAACCAAGCTTATTTCAAAATCCCAGCATTTTTTTTCAATGTCCCTCTTCTGCTGATAGCTTGCCCAACATAAAATGAAATTATTGTTAACAGGCAGACAAGCAGCCAAAATCCTCCCTCCACTGTAGCATCATACACCAGAGATCCAAAGTGCCAGACAACCAGAGGGAGTGACAAGTCAACGCACTCACCCACTGCAAAGAAGGGAGCAACCAGGCCAAGGAACCATGCCACAGGAGATGAAACCCACCAGATAATGAGGCCAGTTACATAGTCATTTTCCAGACCCTTGATCTTGCTCTGCCATCCTGGGAACTCCACTTGCTATGAACAGTCAGTGAGCTCCTTCTAATAGCCACAATCCCCATGCAGCACATACATACCATAAACAAACCTCCCAACCCCACTGACAGCAGAGTCAGTTCTTATAGAGGTGGCTTCTTGCCCTGCCTCGAAGTTAATGTGGAAGATGGGGGCACCTGGTGGTGATCTCCTAATCAGTTCCCATCCAAGGCTTGCCAGACTCTGGGTGAAAACCAGTCAGAAGGGTTTTTCTTGCCTGGTTGTGGACATTATCTATATGCCAACCCTCATTCGAGGCTGGGGTTTAACCCCAGCATTTCACACCTCTCACCATTAAAAAGCATCACAGTAATCACTGATTCAGAGAACCAAGTATTTTTATACATATTTTCACTATGATCTAAACTAAATGGGAAAAGATACTAAATCAGTTTATTTAGTATATTGGTTACATTTAGTAGTACATTCACTTAGCTGGTCATGTTAATGTGAGTTTTATTAAATTTCTTCTGTTAAGCATCTCTACAAGCAAGGGTGAACAAGCAGGAAGGCTAACAAGTTCATATGGAATTCTAGGCAGTTCATAAAATTCCTCTTATCTCGGCACTGATCAACCTCACATCCTAATCCTCTGCCAAAACCTTCAGTCTCAATCTCTTTCCAGTGTAAATGCTTCTATTTGCTGAAATATTTTCTTTTAGAGGAGTGAACTGTCAACACAGTTATTCTTGCCACCATTGTGTGTGCCTTAAGAAAACATTATGTTTTGCATCTTCACAGTGCTTTTCACTGTGAATTGCTTTGTCATGCAGTGTCCAGAAAGCTTAGTGCTGGAAGAGACTGGGGAAAAACCCTCCACATCACTAACATTTTTATTTAATCCTGTTACATATTATATAAGCTAAAACGGCTTACGATTTTCTTTTCTCCATTTTCTCTCTGGCAAAATTATTGTGATGTCTCTTGAGCTTCTTTAAAGAAAAAGCCAAAAAAAATTAAAACGCCTCCCTTTCCGTATGTCTCTGCTACTCCGAGGGCACCAGAAACTATCAGTTTCCACTCAAAGAGTTGGAATGAAACATTCTTTCAACCTGGGGTCAGCGCAAACATATCGTTGCAATTCCATGCAAACTTCAGTCCAAAAGAGCTTATTTCCATGATTTGATCTGACCAAGTATTCGCCTGCCAGGAAAATTCATCATTACCAAGCTGAGATCATGCCAAATGTACAGGAACACACGTTAAAGCACACTGCACATTTAAAGTGATCCCTAGGAAAAAAAAAAGAACAAAGACACAAAACCCCCACTAATACTACATACAACGAGTAATTTCCTTATGAGATTCATGCATGGTTTTAATCTTGGTGTTGGTTTCCACTAGGGGAAGAAATAGTTTGGACAACACTCTTT
>NW_008618521.1:26509-27304 GCF_000691845.1 Merops nubicus
TAATGAAACAAATATTTCTGCTAATGGGTTTTGAGTTGGCTGTGCCAGCGTGTACAGTGTAGAAATCTAACATTCTTTATTATTAGATACGTGCGTGTTCCAGTTTCTGCATTACAAATTTACTATGTACGAGGCTCAAATTCTGGAAAAGGCAGGTGAAATAACACATCATTGAGACTTTTAATTACATATCCATTTTTGCATAGTAAGGTTAATTTTTCCTTAAACCTCTAATCCAGTATTTTCAAACACAGATTTGTGGCATTGTTTTTGGTTGGTTGGTTGGTTGGTTTTTAATTTTGGTTTTGGTTTTGGTTTTGGTTGGTTTTTTTGGGAGGGGGAAAGGCTGGGGGGATGTGTGTATTTATAGTCTACATTTACATGCTTTAGAAAGACATTTAAAAATGTTGTCATTAACTCTAAAAATGCATTTGCCCTCACCTACACTTGCTCATAGCCATAATTACTCCATGGACTACATCTACAGACAGGAAGAGTATCCAGGAGCCAGAACTTGTCAGACATCAACACTGCAAATTGAGTCCTCCCTGCCCATGGTACAGATTCAAACTGTGGATTAAATCCTGTTCTGCCACTATATCCATGTTATCATCACTCCTGTATGATCATTATTTTTTTATAATCTTTTCACCTTTTAATAGATTTTATTTTATCCTTCATAGTGCATTTAAGATCATAGAATCATAGAACGTTTTAGGCTGAAAGGGACCTCTAGAGGTCATCTGGTCCAACCTCCCTACACAAGCAGGGACATCTCTAATTCGGTCCGGCTGC
>NW_008618521.1:27323-37412 GCF_000691845.1 Merops nubicus
CTACACAAGCAGGGACATCTCTACCTAGGTCAGGTCGCCCTGGGCCCTA
This sequence comes from Merops nubicus, assembly GCF_000691845.1. Classification (NCBI taxonomy): domain Eukaryota; kingdom Metazoa; phylum Chordata; class Aves; order Coraciiformes; family Meropidae; genus Merops; species Merops nubicus. The sequence goes on from NW_008618521.1 coordinate 27,373, forward strand.
TCAAGCCTGACCTTGAATGACTTGAATGAGGTTGGGGCCTCCACTACCTCTCTGGTCAGCCCATTCCACTCTTAAATTGAATATATTTTTTTTTTTCTAATATCAAGTCTAAATCTATCCTTCCCTAGTTTAAAAACATTACTCCTTGTCCTATTATTACCAAAACCTTTGAATAGAAAACCTTTATGTAGGCCCACTCAGGTACTGGAAAGTCACTCTAAGGTCCCCCTGGAGCCACCTTTTCTCCAGGCTGAAGAGCCCCAACTCCCTCAGCCTGTCCTCATACAAGAGGTGCTCCAATCCCTTGCATTTTGGTGGCCCTCCTTTGGACTCACTCCAATGTGTCTACATCCTTCTTGTGCTGGGGCATTCAGAACTGGATGCAGTATTCCAGGTGAGGTCTCATCAGGGCAGAGCAGAGGGGCAGAATCACCTCTCTTGATCTGCTGGCCACAGTTCCTTTGATACAGCCCAGGATGTCATTGGCCTTCTGGGCTGTGATTGCACATTGGTGGCTGTTTTCCATCCACCAGCACTCCCAAGTCCCTTTCCACAGGACTCCTCTCCAGTAAACCCTCTCCCAGCCTTTACTAGTAGTGCTGGTTACCCTGGCCCAGGTGCAGGATGCTGCATTTGGGCTTGTTGAACCTCATGAGGTTCATCTGGGTCCACCTCTCCAGCCTATCCAGGTCCCTCTGGATGACATCCCGTCCCTCTGGCATATCAACTGCACCTCCCAGTTTGGTATCATCAGCAAACTTCCTGAGGGTGCACTTGATTCTGCTGTCATTATCATTAATGAAGATATTAAACAACACTTGGCCCAGCACAGACCCCTGAGGGACACCACTCGTCACCATACTCCATCTGGACATCGAGCCGTTGACCATCACGCTCTGGATACGACCATCCAGCCAGTTCTTTACCCACTGAATGGTCCACCATCAAACTCGTAACTTGGGAATTTAGAGATAAGGATGTTGTGGGGGACCAAGACAAAGGCCTTGCAGAAGTCAGACAGATGACACCCATAGGGCTTCCCTTGTCAACTGATGCAGTCACTTCATTATAGAAGGTCACTAGGTTGGTCAGGCAGGACTTGCCCCTAGTAAATCCATGCTGACTACCTACGATTACCTCCCTGTCCTCCATGTGCCTTAGCATGTCTTCTAGGAGGATCTGCTCCATGATCTTCCCAGGCACAGAGGTGAGGCTAAAAGATTGGTAATTTGTCACTCAGCCTTTGTTTTCAGCAGGCAATAGACTTCTACCCTTACCCTCTTGCATCTTTTTTCTTGGTTACCAAGGTTTATTTTTCTGGAGTTTCAAGAGAAAATGGTAGTCATTCTTTTTGAATGCCTCTAACAAACAGTAATGAATTATATGCTTCACTTAACCATAGCTTTTTGGGAGTTATAAGTGAACATATTTTTTCCTTATCTTTTAGTGTAATCAGCATTTTCTTTACTTTTTCCATCACAGATGACTAATTATGAATAAATGGGATGAGGAATGTGCCATTCCAAATAGAGTGACAGTCTGAAGTAAACCAGGGAATGACATGAATTTTGAAAGACAAAATTTCCCAAGCTGTTCTTGTAATTTCCTTGTTCAAAAGAGGAAGAACTTTTGTGAGATGGTTTGCTTTCACACAGGTTCCACAGTCCAGATCCTGGGCATTTTCTGAAATTACCCAAAATTTCAGACAGTTATGACCTTGAATCTTTTGTGTTGGAAGAGACATGGGGAAAAAAAAAAAAAAAAAGCAGCAAACCTGTCAAGGTATGATACAACACAAGGACTGTAACAGGTTTCAAATTGAAAGAGGGTAGATTTATGTTAGATGTAAGGGAGAAGTTCTTCACTATGAAGGTGATGAGATGCTGGAACAGGTTGCCCAGGGAAGTTGCGAATGCTCCATCACCAGGTGCGTTCAAGCTCCGTTTGGATGGGGCTTTGAACAACCTGGTCTAGTGGGAGTTGTCCTTGCCCATGGCAAGGGGATTGAAACTAGATTACCTTTGAACCTAAACCTTTCTATGATCTATGATTGCTTCCAAAACCATCTAGAAGTGCAAAAGGGATTTCGTCTGAGTCTAAAGTTTTGCTTTTACAAAAAAAAAAAAAAAACAACAAATTACATTATCTGTCTATATCTCTATTTATGTACCACTGAAAGTATTTCAACTTCAGATTTTCTAGAAAAAAAAACCCAAACCTATAAATCTCTTTCCCATCACCCACAGCCATGTAATGCTTTATTGGAAAGCATTATGTATATAAAGTATGTATTTATTGTGCTGTTTTTCTTTGAGAAAAGTGAGATCTGTAGGGACAAAAATCAGCTTTTCCTTCACTTATAAACTGGTGTAATAGATGCTATTACCCGTTTCCTGAAAATCTTGTTCTCCCTAAAAAACAATGGAACAACAACTGTTATATTTTCCCTTTTATTTAGTGTTACTCAAATTCTCAAGGGCTAAATAATAATGTACAACAGTAATTCATTTTATACTAGTTTAGAAAATTACCTAAACTTTCTTTCAGCTCTCTACATTCAGGAGAAGTTGTGGACGAAATTAAACAGCATGATGGGTATGGAAGGCATCCTAATGGCAAGGGAAACCCAAAGCAGTGGACGAGAGACAAAGTTTCTAGACAAATCCTGAGCTATCCAACCAGCCCTGCAGTGTGACCCACTGTGTGCCAAATACACACAGCAGCATGTGCAGCTTATCTCTGCCGTGTGCAGAACACTCTGTGAGCCAACTGGTTGATGTAGCATAAGATGGAAGAGGACTCTGGGGAGAGATGCAGTACAAAAATTACAGTTAAACAGCAATGGGTTGTGGGTTGGGTTTGTTTTTTTTTTTTTTTTTTTTTTCCTGGTGATTGCATTCCTTCCGTCTGTTGTTGTTTCTGGCTTTTAATTTCAAATATGGTTGCATTAACTTCTGATGAGATAATAGTTGGTCTGTCTCCAGATAGTTATTCTGGGATGATATCTTCTGTTTCTGAATAGTTGACTCACAACTATATTTTTTTACGGGGGAATGTGAGGAATGGAAGATTACCAAATTGGTAACACGTATTTCAGTCCAAGCTCTGATTTTTGTCCTTACTGGTATAATTACTGAAGGAAACAAGGGTTTAAATTACACACAGCTTGTTATAGAGAGTTAAAGCACCACACAATCTGTGCTATTTATCTTTCTCATTTTGCTTGAGGCTGTGAAGTGAAGAAGATAGAGGTCTTATATTAGAAGAGCTGGACAGGTTCATGTATACAACTTCCTCTGGAAGAAGACTGACTATGCAGCTCAAACATTATTTTTTTTTTTTTTTATTATGAGCATATACACCCTTGGTCTTATTTTGTTATTTTTCCTTTTTTAATTTTTTTTTTAAATTTTATCCTTATTTTTATTTTTTAAAAACTTTCATTATTTTTAAAGTAGCTATACTTTATTTGCAAACTGTACTTAAGTTTCTACAACAATACAACTAAAACAAAGGAGATTTGGGGGGGGAGGGAAGGAAGTTTAAATAAAGTTTCAGTCAAAAGATTTGGGCTATACAGCCTTGTAGTTATCTTTACCGGTTAACTTTGGCTATTTAGAAGTTTGTATCCTTTGCTAATCTAGAGCTCTACATGCCCTAAATAGGGGATGGCAATTTAAAAAAATAAATAAATAAAAAATAAAATTAAAATGCATCTCATCTCAGTTAATTGTTACTTGTTTATAAAATTAGATGAATTGCCCTTTGGATACAGAACTCTGAATAGTATTTAGTACTGGAAAGGATAACTTATTTGCTTAGAGTAGATATCTAAATTTTAGATTGCTAAAATTAGACATTTTTTTTCTATTTATGAAGACTGAAGACCTCTCACTCATGAACAGAATGGGAAATGACAAAGCAAATTTTCTGCATCCTCTTCTTCCAGAGTTTAGAAAGATCTTTGTATAAAATTGAAACAGAAATTCAGGGTCTGTACTCATAACATCTTTTGCACCCCAGGTGGTGTTTCCTGCCTGTGTACGAATAGTATTGCTTTCAGCTCTGGATACGGAGGTCTGGACAGCTGCCGATTTTGAACACTTGCAGCTCACTTTCTACCAAGTACCATTAAATGACAGCTTTCTGTCTCCTACCAAAAGGAATCTGAAGTAAAAGTATTTATACTCCAGTATTAAGCTCTTAACAGACACATTATTTATTTACTTACTTTTTCATTGTGTGTGCCAAATTAGATCGGTTTATGTTTCTGGAGGGTTGTAAAATATAAGATCAACTGTTTAAGGAATTCCTTACCTGAGAACAACACCAGATATTAATTAAACTCCTGGGAGACAAACATTAACCTCCCCAACCTGCTGCTAGCAGGAATCTCTGCACCCCATATGCTACCACGGTAGTCCTGCCAGCCAGGCTATGGGATTTCCTACTAGTAGCTATTACAAAAAGGGCAGCTTCTCTCCTCCTAGGGGAAGGCTAATGAATAGAAAACCAGTCATTAAAATCCATGGGTTCTACCTATGAAAACATGTGCTAAAATATGGCCTTTAATTTTTCCAAGGAGGGTTTTGCACCCCAATTGTATATTCCCAAGTGGCAGTTGTTGGTTACAGAACATTTCCAAATCACCTACCTGGAGCAAGACTGGCCTTTAATTTTTTTTTTCTCCTTATGGATGGTAAACTTCAGAGATAGAAACTGTATCTCAAAAAAGTTAGGACTGTTCCAATATTACTTTCAAGACTGCAAATTTTATTTTATGTGCTTGTTATGATGTAAATTTTGTAAACTGTTTGAAGCAAAAAGACAGGAATAATTTATCTGCAATATCTATTGAGAGCAAGCAATGATTCACAGATACAAGTTAAAAATAAAGAGAATAGAAAACAATAACTTCTAAAGAAAATAAACTTCTAGATGGAATATGTATATGGGTAGAAGCTCATTAAAAAGTTTCCTTCAAGAAAAAATTATGTCACCCATTCTCGATGGTATAAATACAAGTCTATTTTTGCCAGCTTCTCTGACCAAAGCAATGTCCTGTGGCATTTGACCTATCTGCAAGAGAAAAGGCAATTTAAGCAGGTGATCTAACCACTTAGAGACAAGCCTGAGAAGCAGGGAAGGGGAGACCTTTTTCTGAAGGGTTTACTACCTGTCTATAAAACATGAATATGCAGATATTGCTCCCATTACCTGTCTGATCTATTTTTTTTTTTTTTTTCTTAAGCATAAGGAAAGATATCCATCTGTTGAAAGAGACTCCTTTGCCTTCATCCATAGACATATCGATATCTAAATATTTTTTCCTTTCATGCTTTTATAGTTGCTTCAAATTTTGTGCATATCCCAAATAAATTCCAAACGTAATAAAAAGAATGATCTGACATCACATGAAAGATATTTCAATTCTTACATTTCATTGCAAAGGAAAGGCAACAACAACAACAAATTAAAAAAAGCTCTGAAGTAGATAACGGATTAAACAACAACTACATAAAAAACTGTCACCTGACAGTAGTTGAAGTCTAGACTTTAGCAAGTATTAAATAAAAACTTTTCACAAGCATTTCCTTGAATAAAACTTCCCTCTACTTGAAAACCTTTATTCACTTTCATGTGTAAAATATTTATAGAAATGTTCATTTGAGAAACATTTGCTACATAAACCAGAATTTTCCTGTTCAGAAGTCATCTAATCATGGAGCAAAACCATAATACTGCAGTAACAGAATTCTCTGTTCAAACAGTGGATTACCTAACAACAATATTTAAATCATTCATGAGCCAAACAGAAGTTGAAATTTGTTTCCATAAAGTTTTGACATAAATTTATGGATGATGAAGTAACTCACTCTGAGCAAAGGTAGATAAAAGTCATCCAAGCTGCTGTAAAATTTTGCTTGTGATTATGAAAAGGAAAAACCAACAATGACTACAGAAATAAAGTAAAATACTAGGTGGCAATTTTTTTTCTTGACTACTAATCTCCCACTTGAATTATACACACAGTTAGAATCATAAAAAGGATAATACATTCAGGACCCTTGCAAATTCTCATGTGAAGCAAAGTAGATCCTGAAAATAGTTTACCTATTTTATATCATTTTTCTAATAGAAAATTGTTGAGAATCTCACTACAGAGACAGTTAAAAGTTTACTAGTTTTCTGCCTAAACACATTCATGGCCAATATTATTCATTTCTTCACTAACTGCCTGTCAGAGCTCTTTCCCATGGGACCAATAATATGCACTCTTACCTCCATTTTACCAGAAAAACATTCTAAATACCTTTAAATGTTTTGCAGAAAGAAGTCTGTCTTGCATCTGTGATGCACTTCAAGAGAAAACATTGCAACAAACATTAATTAGCCTCCCTTAGATGAGTAGTTAAACAGACACCAACATGGATGGAGTGATTATATCAAATGCACTGTTGCTCTCACATGATTGAGACTGTACACACCATAATTAGACTGTAGCACAGGAGCCTAATGCCCCCTTAGCATCTTGATAAATCCAGGTCTTGTCACCTCCACCACTGACAAAGTAGTATAACACTACAATTTGTTAAACTTCTGACCTTTCCTAAGGATGCCAAAGTACTTTTGTAATGCTCTCATCATTTAGAATGAACAGAAATGAGGTCATCAATCAGCTTAAATAGACCATGCAACAGCCTCAAGTTAGTAATGTTGCCCACCAAAGATTGTCTTGACTTAGAAATGATGTGTGAACAGTCTAATGCCCACGCCTTTGAGACCTTCTTTGCCATAGGTCACATCTATGCATTTTTAAAAATCTAGTAAATAGTTCTGACTATTACTTTCATTGACACATAACAACCTGAAGAACTAAGGAAAGTTAGACAGTAGTTGTAACAATGAAAAATGACACAGGTAATTTCCCTGCCCATCAGGAGGACATAAAATAATTGCAGTTCAGATACTGAATGCTCAAGGAAGATTGCATTTCATAGACCTATTTTGGCAGGAGAGTACTTGGCACAAATCATGTATGTGAGCACCAAGTACTGATCCGTCTTTAATTAAGCAAAATTAATTCATTTTGGCACTGTCCAAAAGGTAGCTTCAAAAACTTCTGCATGAGTTTGTTTTTTTTTTCCCCCCCTCAGAGAAGATTCTCAAACTCTCTCGTCAAAGCAAGACTCGCTTGCACTGGACAATACTGAGGAAATACTTTCCTGATACCATTCTTGCAAGTATGCAATAACTATTAGATATATTTTCTGTAATGCAACTAAAGTTCTTTCTAATACCCAGAGAATTAATTAAAATAAAATAAAAATAATAAAATCAGGTGCTCTTTTCTTGTGTATTCCTTTGATTAACATGATCTCAGTGATCTCATATAACCAAAACAGGTAAATATTCACTGAACAAACTTTTCGTATGAAATTTGTGTCTATTCAATGCTCATAAGTCACAATAGTTTTCAAAAGTTTTTAGAAAATGTATATAATATATAGCTTCTTTTCCTCTTCATTTAAACTACTGGGAGACCTTGACACCAAAAATATTCACATACATAACACAAAATTGATTGCAAAATCAGAAATTAGGAAAACATGAATGTTTTTTTTTCATATTAAATAAGCATTCATGTCAGTGACACATTCAAATAATAGTCTACTACTTTAGTATTCTTCTTTCTTATTTATGAAAAGATAAAAATTTAACTCCTGCTTAGTAATTTTCAAGTATTCTGACAACTAAACCAGTATATTTTTATCATTATTTTTGTAGACAGAGTCAGTATTCATACTTTATTAAGCTGATACTGGCCAGAGAAGTCATATGGTCTTGTTTCTGTTCTGTGGGTGGATACATACAGAAAGCATTATTGTCACTACTTGATTTCTGCAATTACTCAGAGGGATCTGGAAGCTGCCTTGCAGAAACATTACAGCCAGTAAAATTCAAATTCAATAAAACATGAAAGTCCAAAGGGTGAGAGGTACCACTAAGAAAACCATGTAAAAACCTCTTCTGAGTAGTACAAACTATATAAAAATAATGAATGGTGTAGGCCATGCAGGTGCTTTTAGCCTTTAGTGTTAATGGAGCAGAGCAGGAGAGAATAAAAATTTAAAACACCTCTCCTAATAGTAGAAGACACATAGGAAACATCTCAGAAAGAAGTGAATAGTTAATCGTACGGTGTATTTTTTCAGGAAATGGAATTTCTATCCTGAAAGCAATCTTCTAGAAACATAACAAAATATTGATGTATTCTAGAGTACTGAGAAGAAAATCACTCATTATAGAATTTACATTCAATTTTTTCCATTAATATACAGACAAATCTCAAGAGAGACAAAAGGAGATTGTCTCCTGAAGAACATCAAAAATCCATCTTGGCAGTACTGAGATAAAATTCTTGCTGAGTCAGAGAAAGCAGAGATTTCAAAAAGCCTATCTTTTTCCTGGCTACTGGTTAAAGTGTCTAATTGGGACTGGATTATCTTTTTCTGTTAAATTTAGTCCTATGATTTTCAGAACAGTCATAGCATTTCCTACAAAGAAATGTGTGTTTGAGGAATCCCCACTTTCAGACAGCAAAATATGTTGTCCTGAATAACCTTAGTTATTAGTTGATGTCCCTTAATTCCTATTTATTTCCATTAATTTATAATGTAGTTTTGTTAGTTTTTTTGTTGTTGATTTTTTTTCATGGTGTATAATAAAGCAGTGCTCCACCAAAGTAGGATAAAATATGTTGCAAGTTTCAGGCATTGAAATTAAAAGTCTAGATGGGTCATTAGACTTCACTGGCATGCTAGCATTTTTTGTAGTGATAAAGCTTTGAGCCAATCATGACAGAAACAATATATAATAAAAAGGTGAGGCTTGCAAGGTAATCAACTTTGATTCCTTTGTTCTAATCAGGTTTGTTATATGCAGCATCACAGTGCTCACTCATGTGCTCTGAGAGGAGGACCCCACAAAAAGAGAAAACTGACAAACAAAAAACAATATACTTCTTGCTTTCAAAAAAGCTATTTCCAGAAAAGGGTCTTAGTTAAGCCAAATAGAGACAAAGGACTGTGAGAGGGAAATTTAAGTTTATAACTTAAGAAAAGGATGTAAGGAAAATTTCAAAGCAGCAAGGAAGTAAACAACAATAAAGAGTAAACTGTGATGAAAGTGAAAAAAATAGGAAAAGTCTATGTATTTCTGTGTAGTTTGAATAGGAACTGCATTTATCTCAACGGGTCTAGATTCGGCTCTGCTCCAGCGAAGGTCTCACTGTACATTGTTCCTCAATCTCTTCACTCATCACTAAATACAGCTTTGCAAAGGAAAAGAAATAACAGATTGCCTCCTTGAGGGCCCTGAAGTGAAGGAGATGAATCTCTATTCTTTTCCTCCCATGTAGCTGTTTGTGTGCTGATTGAAGCAGACATGAGGAAATTGGACCAAATGGTGGTGTTAAATCCATTAACAAAATGACGTGCTCTTGTAAAAAAAGAAAAACAATAGAACTTCAACAGTTTGCACAAGGAAGAAATGTACAACTAAGACACTTAACTCCTTTGTGAGTTATTATCCTACTAAGTATTTGTTTAAAATTTCACCATATGTAGACTTGGCTCATGCTACAAATGGTGTTCTGAAGATATTTAACAGGCATAATCTTAAAAGGTCTTAGAATTGGAATGTCACCTATTTGATAAATAAAGCTGATTTAAAAAAAAAAAATTGGAATGTCCCCTATTTGATAAAAAAAATGATTTAAAAAAAAAAAAAAAAAAAAAAAAGGAATAGCTATACTCTTTGACATGGATTTCTCTGTGAGCCACAGTATCTTATATGTGTCTGTGGTTTAGCTCCAGGCGGGAGCCGGGTACCACGTGGCCACTTGCTCATCCCTCCACCCCCTGCACAGGAGGGAGAAAAGGGAGAAAAAAAACCCAAAACAACAAAACAAAACAAAAAAGTGGGTTGAGAGAAGGAGAATTTACCATAAGAACGCAGAAGGAATAGTAAACAACAGC
>NW_008618522.1:0-53208 GCF_000691845.1 Merops nubicus
ATATAATATAAAATAATAGGTATTATATAAAATATATGACCTCACATCAGCTGTCTAGGATCAGAATGTATTTAACTGCTCACACTGTTTTAGAGCTAGTGGTGAAAGTGAATAACTGTAGGGGAAATTCAGGTAAGAGAACCTAATTACACAAACTGGATTTTGGCGAGGACATTAGATCCAACAATTCTTTTTCTGTGGAAAATGCTGTGTGATTTTTTTAAAAAGCTATTTGGTTTTAACTTTTCTTACAAATATTGACTGTTTCTGTGGCTATATGATTTGAAGCTTGCATTTGAGCCTAAGGGTTATTTTTCAGCAGGTTGAAGACTGGGGAATAACATATAAAACCTATGGTACTTGTGTAATCGAGTTTTATAAATCAATCTTTTACATTTTGTTTGAGCCTCAGCTGCTATACAGTAATTGTAAATTCTTAGGAAGTGTGCTTTGTGGCTTGATCACTGTAGACTTAACCCTTTTTTGTACTGACAACTTTTCGTTCTTGTAGCGAGGTGTATGAATAAAGACTAATACGTAAGCATATTAGAGAATCTTGGCATGGGTATGGCTGTCAGTGTGTGCAGAAGAAAATGAATTGTCTGCTTAGAGTAAAGGGAACCAGGCTGTCTAAATACTGACCTGTACAACACAATGGAGTGCAGTGAGGCTTCCTTATAGAGAATTCTGAGCAGCAGGAGGAAATGAAAGACAGAAAAGTTAGAATGATAGCTAGTGGATGGGCAGGAGCTTTGTTACAGTGATGACTGTCCTCTTAACTGCAATGAATGACATGATATTCAGGGAATTCCTTAAGTTCTTTCCATATTTCTGGCAACTTTCTCTATAATCTTAGATGTCATATCAAATATGGTGATAGTCTGAAAAAGTGTGAGAAAGCACAAAAGCATCAGCATGGCATCAGATGGAAACATAAAAGGAAAGAGAAAAAAGAGTGTCTCATTAGGGTCCGGTATAGGGCACAAAGTTTTCGAGAATGTGAGTGCAGAGCATTTTCTTTAAACAAGTTTGCTGAAATACTTGTACATCCACAACTTTTCCCCAAAGCTGATTTTTATAGCAGCTTTTAACTTTAAACCATCCTCCAAATAAACATTTTCATTTTTGTCAGTTCCCTAACATGTAAATGTTTAATAATATTTTCATGTTTGAAAACATTTTGGAGCAGTTGGTATTTGCTTAGTTTCAGTTTGGAGCATAGCATGTTAATGAACAAGTGATGCTTGAAAGGTCACAAACAAAACAAATAATTCAAGCTTTTGTGATTTGTTCTCCTTATTAAACATTTTGTTGAACATTTTCTCTGAATGTGTTGTTTGCTGTGTGGTGTGATGGATTACTTGTGTTCTTCCATTTAATGATGTGAAAATACCCTCTTCATTTCTGAATACTGACAGTGTTTAACCTCTTATAATAATCCTATCAACAAACACTGGTGAGCATTTTAATTGTTAGTTAACTAAGCTTGAGTCCTTCTGTTCTGTGAAAGTATTATTTAAACTTGCACTTCCAGCACGGTGCAGTACAGATCAGTCTGGTTCATCTCTAAAGACAAAGCCCTGAAGCCTCTATGCATGGTTGTGCCAGGCATGTGCCAAGTCTATAAAACAGCAGAGCAACCAATTACATTATTCTCTGAAGATGGTTGTGGCCAATCTAAGATCAAGAACACTCCATAGCAATGAGTGGTAGACTGCATGCTTTTTATTTTTTCTTCTGATCAGGATAATTTGCTTTCCTATTAAAAATTAGAAGGTTTCTAATTTGAGGGGGGAAAGAAGAGTCAATTGTCATCGTCTTCCCCTTTAGAAGTTCTGAATTTATTAATAGCCAAAATGTAATCAGGTATCAACTGAAATGCTAACTCAATTTGAGAACTTGGAAATATTAATATTTGACATTTTGGGAGAAACACTGAATTCCTATGAAAACAAGTTTTTATTTACAGTGATTAGAGACTCTGAGATTACATGTAACTGATGTAGGTATCAATACCGAAAGGAAATATTTGTCTTTGATGAAAAACTACCTAACTGAAATGTTAATCTTGCTTTGAAAAGTTATCTTTTCCCAAACTGTACAGGATAGTTCCATCAGAGTGAGATAAAAGGACTTTAGAGTCTTATTAGTTTACTTATGTTCAGTGGCTCAGTAACTCTTGTTCATTTATTGATCTTTTGCAGTAAGGTCTCAAGCTTCAAAAAGTTCTTGAAAAATCCTAATTAGGATTTGCACAGCTTAGCAGCATACTTGTGGCCATGAGTCAGTCTAATACTGAGCAGGCAGTACAAAGGTAACTGATTCATTCTGCAAGTATCCACCTAATATTCAAATTCTCTAGCAAAGATATGTCCATTTTGAGCACCCCTCAGACATGTGTTTGAATTTGATTTAAGGGGAGAAAAACATGATCTGGTTCAGCTGGTTTCCTCTCTTTTCCACGTCTGGTGCAGTTCAGATTAGCTCTTTACAGAGCACATCAACAAAACTTCAATAATACATAACCTCCATCTTTCAATATCTCTATACAAACTAGTTTTCATTAGGTTATTTATTTTTTAGACTTGTTGGATGTTGAAGCTGGTTTCTTATACAAGAATGTGATATAAAATCATGGTGTAACGTTCATATTGTACTGAAAGTTACTTGTCTTCCCCTTGCTTTTGGCTTAGCTGCTATCAAATCTTTTTGAGATGCATTGTTGAATTTTGGAGGAGTTGAGTTAGCATGGAGTACTCTTCAAAACTGGAATTTTTTCTCTTTATGAGCTAGACTTATTTTTGTGTTACATTCTATGAACTCACAACATAGAATATCAGTGAAGTAGTGCTCTCGTATCTAGTGATGGGGGAAAAAAATCAATTTGGTTTGACCTCAAAGAACTTATTTTAAAATAGACATGGTTGAAACTACAACTAAGTTAATTTAGAACCTAATAGAGTAAAAATAATATGGCATTAGATAAATGCCCTATGTTTCTATGTACATGTGTTTCTACTTTTATGCTATAAAAATTATACCTTTATTAAATATTTTTTTGTCATCTTTTACCTTAAAACATATCTTTTCACTAAGAGTCAAGTACTGCACAGCTGGCCATTTTTCTTATATCTGGGGGGGATTTTTTCTTACTTGAGGAACATACTTCAATGAGTAAATTTTCATCTCAAATTGGAAAAAGAAGTTGAAGACATTGGTGGAGGTGAGGCAGAAATTAATGCTTAAACTTGTCAATGTTTAACTTCAGAATCTTTCAAAGTATTTATGTTCAGATGAAGGGGTAGGTTTTGTGGAGGTGTTTTTTTTTTTTTTAATTTTTTATTATAAAGATCTGAACTATTCAGGCAAAACCTACTCATCTTCCTGAAGATTTGTGTTTTAATTAAATCATCTGTGTTGCTTTGACAGTATAAATTGGAGAAATCCAGCAACCTTTCGAGCAGAGCAAATTGCCTTTATATATATATAATCGATTTAGATGATAGAATTTTGAAGCAGAACTTTTTTATGACAGTTGAGCTTTTTTTCTTTATTTGTATCTGTATACTAAACCATATCTGATATATTAGTGGAGTGTTGCTGAAGTATTTTTATTTATATGTATTAGCTGTAACTGAATTAAAAGTGATTCTAAATCTATATTGCAGAGCTTTCAGTTGGCTTTGACCTTGGGCTGTGAGCTGTGCTGATAGATAAAAGGTGCACAGATCCTTTCTGTTGTCAAAGTGCAAGTAGCAATGGTAACTGTATTTAATGAAATTAATTGAAGATTATCCATGAAGGGGAGCCATACAGCAAGGAGTAAAGGATGTGGAGTGTCAACTTTTTTTGAGGTAACAGTTTCTCTATTTCTGCTTTGGAAAGAAGCTGATCCAAAGGAAGAGCCTAAAAGGGTTTTGACATTAGGGAGCTGAAAATTGAGTTTTTAGTTCTAAATAGAAGTCACTAAGGAGCAAACCACTCTGGTTCAGTTCTCGGTTTGTAGTTATTCCAGTAAGGCTGTGTGGCCACATGCCTACATAGATTATTCATGTCTCTCCTCTGAGGCATCTTCTTCCTAATTTAAATTCAAATAGGTCAGTTAGGTTTGACAAGTATCCATGTCTTAAGTTTTTTTTTTGCAAGGTCAAAAGTGCCAACAACACAAAAATCATTTAGAATTGGGAGCCTCCAGGGTTTGTAGGGAGTATTTTCCTGGAGGGGTATGAGCACTGTGTAGTATTTGTGTCCCAGATCTGGCTTTTATTTCTCCATAAGGTAAGTTAAAAATGCTAAATACATTTTCCCAAAACTGTGTCCATCACACAGTATGCAACTGTTAGTCACACATACAAGGAGGAGCTATTTTCTTTATTCTCATGTGAGTGCAGTTATGGGTGTAAGGTCAAAACCAACACACCAACATCCTAACTCACCAGTTATTTCTACACAAAGTTATAACTGCATTCATCTTTCTAATACATATGCATTGTTATTCACTTATACAATTTGTTAGAATATCCTTCCTTGCTATGGAAATCACCACATGTGTTCTGTCCAAATCCCAATCTAACCATTTCCTTGTTCTTCTGAAGAGGTGCTAGAACTGGGGTAGGTGGCCCATGAGTTGGTCCTTATCTTCCCCGGCCTGGGGAAGCATTACCTTTCCCCCAGGTTCACTTAGTTTTGGCAGTCTTCAGCAATTCTTCATGGCTAGATGGTTAGCCAATTCATCATTGTTTCTATAGCCTGCATTCTAGAACTGTATCTTCCAAACTTCTGATCGTTTCTTTGATATCAAATATACCTTAATGAAGTATTATAAGAGAAGGTCAGTATTGTACTGTAACACTTCCTACAAAGGACTGCCAATTATCATGTGGTATGGTAGAATTTACCATAAAACAGAGGAAATGAAGTGGCGAAGATAACTTTGTCTGCTTAAAAGCACTCTGATGCAGTAAGCTAGTGTGGTAGTTCCTATAGTCACTTCCTCTATCATCCCCAGTATATTTAAAGGGAAAGTTTGAAATGAGGTAATTCCTTTTCTGGGAGAAGAGAAACACATGGGAAAAGTTTTAAGAAGGAAAAAGCCATAGACAAATGTTCTCAGATTCCATTATTTAAACATCATGGGGTCTTAAAAAGTTTGAGATGTCAAAAGTGAAGCAATGATACGAAGCCAAATGCAGAGGAAACAGATCAGCAAGTTTCCTCAGATAAAATGTGGTGTAGAGAAAGATCAATTCCTGTCTTTAATTATTGAGCAATAACTGCCAGATGGTGTAAAAGGCCTCAGTACGGTATCCAAACCCAGAAACTTCTCATTAAGCTGCCTGCTTTAGCACTGCAAGCAACACACACATGCACCTTGGAGGTGGAACACATAAAAGCAATCTGCTGATCACTGAATTTTGCAGCAGAGATGCTGAAAAATATATTAATTAAAAAATTGCCATACTGAGTGCTGAACCCCTCTACACTTTATTTGTAAATGTTTTTTTTTTTCTGCTGTTGATTTTGGATGATGTTGAAAGAGCTGCCAACTCTTTGTTGTTTTTGATTGTATAATGGTCTTGGAAGGTGTTCCTTGGATGTAAAATAAGTTTAAAAATACTTGGTGTTTGACCTAACAATGCAAAGGTCAATGATAAACTTATCTTCCTAAAAAAATATAGTAGAGAACTTTGGAAAAGCCAGCCTTGATATAGTTCAGTCCTTGGGCCTTTAGGATCTTAGAAATTCCCCATACTTGGAAAACTGAGAATGGCCTGATGGGATAGAGAGAAGAGTAAACTTTTAGTTAGAGAGGTGAATCCACTGAAAAGCTGATTTCTGTTACAAATTGTCTGGTGGGGAGACTGAGCTGTGAGGTTCCTGTTAATGCTCAGAGTGCTGACCCCACCTATGCTGCGCTTTACAGGTTCTCAGTAGTGATGAACTGTCTGCTTATTTGTCTCTGCTGCGAGTCAAATCAGTGCAATGGCCTTTTTTTTCCCCCCAACATTCAAACCTGCCATAAACTTGTAGCTACATTCATATTCATTAAAAAGGAGTTTATAAGCAGACAGACAAGCTTCAGTAAGACTGCAGAGGTTATTGAAGGGTAGTGGCAATGTTGAAAACTTGTTAGTTGTTCAGGTATATACAAAACTACACCTGAGTGTCACTCAACAGCTGCATTGTCAGACACTAAAATATTTTGACTACTGGACATCCATAGAAGTTTCTTGGTTTGTACTTGAGTTTTAAGGCTATGCTCAAGTTAGAGTGAACTAGACATATAGTGTGCATCTAATGGCAAACACTATGTCAAAGTATCCAAATAGGCACAAAAATGACAAGAGACGTTAGGAAGTGTGCAAGAGAGTTTTGGCTGAAGCGAAGAGGGACGGAGAACTTCCTTTGTGCTTGAACTCATACTCAAAAGAAAAGAACTGCAGCTAATGCTTTAAATAGTTCTTAACAGAAAGAATGACAGAAGGTATACTAACTTTATAGGCTACCATTTAATAAAAATAGATTGGATTCCAGCATTCACTTTGATCTTTCAGTTCTTTACTCTCAACTCTTACGATACAGCATGCTTAAATCACGGTACAGTTATCTTACTTGATTTATTGAGAATTATTATTAACTATAGGAGATGTATCAGTTACCTTTTGTTTTATAGAGGTAGTCTTGAAACTTCAGTTCTGTATTTAAAATTTCTTTTGGTTAAATGGTGTTTGAAAGTTTTGAATCAAAAAGAGTAGTTTCATTATACATAATTACCATTTGTGACAGGGTGGAATGTCAAAGACGCATGTGGACAAAGATGTCTATATTTGTATGGAAAACTACAAAGCATTCTGCAGATTCTATGAGCATAGGTACTTTAAACGCTAATCAAATTTACACACGAACCAAGCAAACCCCCCCTGCCCTGAACCATTGTCTACCTGTCAATAACTGAAAAGGAATGTAGGAACATTCATAATCAACTTTCCTAATCAACTTCCTCAATACAACCTTGAGAATAATTACTGACAAAGGTTTTCACATCTAAAATTTTAATATCAGCAATGGATCTTTAACCACTTGAAGAAATATTTCACTTCCTTTCTAAGGACCAAATATCAGGTGATAAACAAGAGTGCTGTTGATAACTTGCTGTTCTCCCTTGACACAACGCGACGCACATCCTGGTCTACTCAGCCCTGGTGAGACCTCGCCTGGAGTCCTGTGTCCAGCTCTGGAGCCCCCAGCACAAGAAGGACGTGGAGCTGTTGGAACGTGTTCAGCGGAGAGACACAAAAATGATCCGAGGGCTGGAGCAGCGCTCCTGTGAGGACAGGCTGAGGGAGTTGGGGCTGTTCAGCCTGGAGAAGAGGAGGCTCCAGCGGGACCTTATAGCAACCTTCCAGTACCTGAGAGGGGCCTACAGGAGAGCAGGGGAGGGACTATTCACAAGGGTTTGTAGTGACAGGATGAGGGGTAATGGCTTTAAGCTAGGAACGGGGAGATTCAGGTTAGATATTAGGAAACAGTTCTTGAGTATGAGGGTGATAGATCCCTGGAATAGGTTGCCCAGACAGGTGGTGGAGGCCCCATCCCTAAGGACATTCAAGATCAGGCTGGATGAAGCTCTGAGTAGCTTGATCTAGTTGGAGATGTCCCTGCTTACTGGGGGGGTGTGTTGGACTAGATGACCTTTGGAGGTCCCTTCCAGCCCAGGCATTCTATGATCTCCTGCATTTCAGAAATCATACAAGGAGACTTAAATTTTATTGCTTGTGTAGTAAATATCTTAACATCTGCTAAGGTACACGTGGCTTGTAGTTTACCTTGAACCATTTTAAACAAAAAAAAAATATTGAACTTGAGTCCACTTAGCATTAAAAATTATATGATATAATATTCTATAACGCAGAGAAATCTGGATGTAACAGTCATTGCATTTCTCAGGTATTTCTCTTTCTCAAATCTAACATGCTGCCTACAATGCTTTGACTGTAGGACTTCACTGCGAACTGTAGCTGGACCGGGTAACTGATTGTTCAGAATTAGACAAGCTTTGTACTAGATGAATGAAACTGTTGTAAGTGCTTTTTTTTTTATTACCATCAAATTGTCCTTTCTGCTCCACTTCTGTGGTTGGGAAGCCTCAGTGTTTTCCTGTTTTTAAGGTGGTGCCTTTCAGATAATGACAGTTTAATCAATATCTTGTTTTCCTCTAGTTTTGCAAGTATATATCTTTCTCCTTTTCAAAAAGTATACATGAAATTAAATAACTTATTCCATTACTATATAGCAACTTGGAAAGTTAGTGCTTTAATGGTTTCTGATGATTTCCGTACCATTTCTTATCACAATTGTTGCATGAAAACACAACTAGTCTGATGCTAAAGAAGGACTGAAAGGAAAATGGGCACCATTTGCAGTAGTGTCATAGCTTCAGCTGGCTGGTTCTTCTCATGCCTTTTTCCCAGCTGCTGTTTTTGTAAAGCTTAACATTAGTTTGCGAAAATATGACTTAAACTTTTTTCCTAAGGTGTTTCAAGTCCAGAATATTTTTTATTTTCTCAAATCCAAAAGAAAATAAATTAACCTTCGTATAGTGCATATATTTCTGTTGTGGAAAAAGTGTTTAGTGGAGGTTTAAATGCAGTTCTGGGATGGCAGTTGCCAATGTGGTGAGGCTTTCAGTCCCATAGCTTTCTTCCCAAAAATGATGAAAGATTTTGTTTGCATCCATGTGTGGAGCAAGGCCAGTGTTGCACTCTTTGTCCTCATGCAGAGATACTTGTCTCTTCTCAGTGTTTTGTTGCTAAGTGTAGTCATTGTCCTTCAGACTGTAGCTCAGTTGTTTTAGCTGCACTGATGGGCATTTTTTTTCTCCCTCTTCTCTCTTAAATTGCTACTGTAGAAGCTACACAAGTTACAATTATTTAAGAATCATATTTGTATAGGGTAATTGTGGTAGCCACAAGATGCTTTTAATGTGAATTAGTGAAAACATGAATGTGAATCTTTTTTTGTAGGTGAGCTTGAAAAGCTCTATGTAAATGAATATTTGCTTCCAGGAAGATGAGCTTAATACTTGGCATAGCTTTTAATATCGCTATTATAACTGAAATAAATCTGGTTAACATTTGAGGTGAATTAGAACTGCCTCTAAAAAATACTATTAAATGTTTCCAGGACTGAAAATGAATGTGAGAAGTCCCTAAAGCGGCAATTTAACTAACAGTAGAGATAATCTCTACTTATTTTCTACTACAAACTGATTTATAGCTTTTTTGATTAAGAACATAAAATTGTCAAGGCCTATAGAGAAGTTTTATTTTTCTGTAAGGAAACCAGAGAGGCTTTCAGATGCACAGCTCTTATCTTTGTAAGAGAGTCCACAAATGAGCTTGAGAACAATTGCTTTGGATTTATTTTAGTTATGTAGGTGATATGAACGTAAAAAGGGCCAGTCATATAGATTTAGAAGGAATGCTAGTAGGAGATGATATGATAGGCCATTTGTATGGATTTAAATGACTGTGAGATAAACTGATAATCTGTCATTGTTCTGTAGGTGATAATTTTCTAAACATCATTTTTTGAGGAAAAATTGTAATATACCGTAAACACAGTATCTCTACTAACACCTCGCAAAGCTATGCAACTTATGCCTCAGGCTTGAGTTAGACTTACTACCTTAAGTGTCTGGGCAAAAGGTCAGAGTTACTGTTATGTGGGTTATTTTGGGAGTAGGGGGGACTGTTTCATGTTTCATTCATTGTTGAGTTTGTGTGTGTTATTCTGCAATTGTCCTGAAGTTTGTTGTTTTTAGTGGGTATTTATTCTGGTGCCTGCTTCTTGTTCACAGAATATTGACATGAGCAGGAAGTACTCTGAAGGAGCTGCATCGTGCCCTGGGAGGCGGGGAAGGATATTTGGCTGTTACGGTTTGAAGAATCATTAGCAAGTTCTGAATATGTTGCTGTGAAATGGCATGGTGGTATTTGAGTCCGTGTTGGTCTGTGAGAAGCTTGACAGAAGCTAGAAGATAGAAGCTTGTGATAGAAGGTAGAAGCTTTTGATGTGTTTGGAAAACTTAGGGGTTTTGAAACCTGAGAAGCTAATTAAATAATATGTTAAGCCAGAAATAATACAAATAAAATAAATATAAGAATAATCCTGCTATTAGATAAATTATTTACAGGATGTTTTCTGATGTAGTGAACACATCAACATGTTTAATTTTAAATTACTATTTAATGAGTTCTTAGGACATTTTTCAAGATGTTTTAGGATGTCTATCATACTATTACATAGGTAACATATCATTGAAGCTAAGTAGACTTTCTGTGTATCAAGGTAATAGTAAAATGTTTCAGATTGTTGGAACCTAGATTTGTAAACAAGATTAAAACATAAGTAACAGCTTTATTTTCAGCATGTAAAATGTAAAGCACCTCTTCTCTGTATGGAAAAAAAAAACAAATTTCATGCTGTGCTACCAGGTGGTTACCATCGTGGTGAAGCCATAAGTTCCAAGTACATAGGGAAATACCATGTATTATTTTAAAACCTTTCCTTTGGCATTCCCAGCCATCATCCACCAGGCAAACTTACATGAGGTTTTCTCCTGTGCCAGAGAAGATGAGCACTGGCTGACTGCCTTATTTTTCTTGGATGCATTACTGAGCTGCTGTGCCTCTTAGGCTAGCTGGTTGATGGTAGGGCTGAGAAGTGTTTCAGATTAGCAGTAATTCAAATTGTCATTTTGTAATGTTGTGCCTCTGTATTGGCATTCATTTTGTATTGTGGCTTTAAATCACATTTAGGAGAGGAAAGTGCTGGGATATATAATGGGAAATATTACATATAATACAAGTTCCCTATTAAGAAGTGCTGTGAAAATGAAATCCACATTCATAAAAAGCAATGCAAATGGGAGTAAGGATAAAAGGGTTCAAAATTAAATTATTGCTTTTTTTTTGATACATGTTCTTTTAAGATGTTACAGTACTTAGAAGCTTTTAACTGAAAAACTGACTTAAAGTTCTGATTAAATAAAGAGAAATTAATTAATGCGGAGAAGTAATATTTCAACCTGTTTTTTTTAAGGTTGTGTGCAACAATAACTGTTAAATTTAAAATACTTTAAAATTTCTTATTTACCAATTAAAGTCCTGTAAACAGACAGAAGAATACAGTCTGGATTGCCTCTTTCAAACACTTTTTATGTATAGTTGGGTCATGGTGCTTAGAGAATTCCTGGTATTTCAGTTGCTGTTGGTCTTAAGGTTTGGTTTCTGTCGTGTCTCTGGTAATTTAGGTGTCTGCTCACTGGTCTTTGCAGTTTACTTTGACTTCCTATGTCAAAGGAATGTTGTCTTTAAAAAGAATTGATATAGTATACATTTCTTTAAGGAGTGTGGTGTGATAAGTGACTCTGGAATTGTCGCATTGATTTCAAGACATAAAAGTTATTTCTGTAAATTAAATTAGCAGTATGTTAAGAAGAAGTACAACAGTATGGAAGAAATGTGATAGGGGAGGATCACTGCCATTACAAGACTAAATAGGAATTAATAGCATTGAAGTCAATTAAAATCAATGTAAATGAGATGAATATCATTCCCAGAATCTCTAAGACAGCACTCTAAGGAAGTGCATTGAGCATATATGATTGGTATAGTCACTTCTGAGGTGCGTAATCTTGGCTTACATGACATGTCTTGCTGCCTCTCAGGGTGCAGGTTCAGTAAAATGTAATACTTCCATGGGGTAGAAAGCATCATGTTCTCATGAGCTGAATTAAAACTCTTAAGAGCTAGGGTGGGTGGTGAGCCACAGTTCTGTGTACAAGGTGAGCTATCACAAGATGAAATGGTGTTGAGTGAAGTCAACTCTTTCCTCCTGACTGGTCACTTTTTTGACCCTGCAACAGTGTCTGCCTTGTGGTAGCCCTGGTACTTGTGTGGCTGCAAACTGACTTAGAGGAAAAAGGGTTAACACTTGTCTCAGTCCATGGTTTCAGTGCTCCTAGAAAATAATTTCTGGTGAGACCTGGTGTGGGAGTGATTGGGACTGTTTCTTTCAGGAAGGACAGAAGGAAGAAATAGTAGCTCGTGTTACACATACCTTGAGTTTTGTTAACTAGTGGGATAACCTGTCTGCTATCTGATATAATGGATACTTTTGTCTTACTGGTTTCCTTTGTGCCAATAGCGTTAATGATGTCTTTTTTTGTGTACTAAGCCCCCAAATCCTTTTCCTAATCACTGTGCTGAATAATTGTCCTTGGCGTACTTGCAGGCAAATTATTTTGCGATGGTGTGCGCCCAAGTGCTCTTGCCATCTGTTGGAGCAATTGCTTCTATGATTGGAGTTCATTTAAAGCTGCTTATGTTGCTGTTCACTCTTTTATCTATCTTACACTTTGCTATCATCTATAGACCTTGCAAACTTGTTCTTAATATTGTGGCTGCATATAATCTCTTGTTAGAACAACCCTAAAAAATAAATGACAAGTTTCAATGGTTAATTTATGAGGCATTTAAGCATATTATGAAAACTCAGATCACAACAAATCAGAACATTTCAGCTAAAAAAAAAAAAGTTTGAGTTGTGATTGTGATTAAAATGGAAATTTTGGGTAGTCTACAGTAGTACATGTTTTCTGAGAAGTTTTCAGTCTGAGACACATGGATGACAATAAATAGCCTTTGTCCTGTTTTTCAAATTAGTTTGCTATTTTTCAGGCTACTTTTCTTTGTATTTACATTAATAAGTCTTACAGTTAATCAAAATTATAAGTGATAATAGTCTTTGTGAATAGGATGACTGACACAGGATTTATGAAAGCTTTTGGAGGGAAAAGAGTTCCAAACCCTGTACGTTTACTTGTCAGTTTTTAAAATTCTATTAATGGCTACTGCAGTCAAGTTAGTTAACAAGAGCCAGAGCATGTACTGCTCAGTGTATGTCTGAGGCTGTATTTCACAGCGTGGTGATTGGCTCAGTGCTTTACACATGCTCTAAGAGCTAAAGCCGAATGGAAGTTCCTTATTTAGCTGTGATGGAACTGGTATGTGGCCAGCAGGTCAAGGGAGGTGATTCTGCCCCTTTGCTCTGGTGAGACCTCACCTCCAGTGCTGGGTCCAGCTCTGGAGTCCTCAGCACAAGAAAGACATGAACCTGTTGGAGCAAGTCCAGGAGGGCCACAAAAATGATCTGAGGGCTGGAACTCCTCTGCTATGAGACCAGGCTGAGAGACCTGCGGTGGTTCAGCCTGGAGAAGAGAAGGCTTCTAGGAGACCTTCTTGTAGCTTTTCAGTACTTAAAGGGGGCCAACAAGAAAGCTGGAGGCTGTGTCTTTATTAGGGCCTGTTGTGACAGGACAAGGGGTGATGGTTTTAAACTAAAATAAGGAAGATTTAGACTGAGTAGAAGGAAGAAATATTTTACACTAGGGGTGGTGAGATCGTGGCCCACGTTGCCCAGAGAGGTGTTGGATGCCCCATCCCTGGCAACATTCAAGGCCAGCTGGGCGGGGCTCTGAGCAATCTGCTCTGGTTGCAGATGTCCCTGCTCTCACTGCAGCGTGGTTAGACTAGATGACCTTTAAAGGTCCCAACCTAAACCATTCTATGATTCATAGTTATGTGATGAATTTCCTGTGCAGCAAAGTTCAGTGTGGCTTTACGGTACAATATGTTATTCTGAAGCAATAAATTCTAACTTACAGCTAATTGCAAATGTGAAATAATATGAAGCTTTTAACTCATAATAAACATGAGGTAGATGGTCACACATTGACTGCAAAGTAAAGAACACTTTGTAAATGGAGACCAAAAAATAATTTGGTAATTTGCAGTCATGACTTAAAAGTCTGAATTGCTGATCCAGAAGATTACAGGCTATGTATATAGAAAGCCTGAGAGAAGACTTGTGGTATGTTTACCTGGCTTTTTAAACATGATGTAGCTTGCTTGGCTTTTTGCTTGCTGAGAAAAAAAAAGTATTCTTATACTTTCACTGGTCCTGTGAAGTATTTTGGGAATGCATCTGCTCAGTGTTCTCATCTTTAGTAAAGTTTCTCATCTGAAGTGTGATCAATGAAGCCTCAGTTTGAGGCTTCATTAAATGCAATGCCTGTTCACTTTGTAAAGAGCAAACTACTGATTATAAACTTCAAATTCAACAAAAGTCGTAATTCTTGGCAGTATGTCAAAGATAAATGAGTGAGAAATATATATTTTTTTTAAAATCTAATGAAGGACATAGCTGTTTGTTATTCAAACCACTTATGAATACTAAGGAAAGGCCCTATTGCTAATGATTGACTTCCATATTTACAGAGTACTGCTATGTAAGCTGCTAAGAGTGTTTAATGTAGTATACAACTCAGTTTTGTACAAATGTAGATTTGGGGATTATCAGAGGACTAAGACTCAGGGTCTTACTGCAGAGTGACTATTACAACATTTCAAGTTGTAATATCTCTTCAAGATATGAAACCCAAAGAATACATTAATGAAAATCGTAAGTAATATTAGTCTGTTATTCTGATTGATTTTGCAGAAGCTAAACCAGAGGGGTAGAGGCAGATCTTTTAATCTTTGCTATAGGATTTAACCCTTTAAATGTCTGTGCAATAAAATTATCCTGGAAAGGTCTAGAAGAGACTGTGGCTTGTCTGTGGTTATATCTGTGTCTCAGAGTCACTCCAGAGTGACCCCTAATTGCTGTTAAAAGTAACAATAGACTAAACTTTATTTATATTAATATAGGATATGGACATAGAGGCAAGGATTGTATTTCTGCTTCTCTCCAGTCTGTGCTTAGGTTTTCCCATGAAGAAGATGCTTCTTAATTTCGTAAATAATAGAGCCCGGTAAGATCTGTGTGAAGCAGGAAGGCTCAGTCATGTAGCCTGCCAGGGAGCAACCATGGGTGCTCCAGCACATCTGCACACATCTGCACAAGCTCATGAGCAGCCTGAAAAATGCTTGGAGTGTGCCCCTGCCCACAGAGCCTACTCCTGTCTCCCTCTGGCATTGTAATTTCTGCTCTATTAAGGATTCAGTAATATCGTGAGTTCCTGATGGGGATTCAGGAACTGACACTAAGGTCACTCTCATTTGAAGCCCCCTTGAAGCTGGAGGAATCACTAGCACAGGTTACAGAATGATGGAGTTCAAAAAGAGGTGGAGTTAAAAAACTATATGACTAAAATCTCTTGTCTTCCTCGTTAAAACCTGTAGTTTATGCGTAAAGTAGTGTTTATTTTAAGTACTCTTTTGTATGTATATTTTGTATTTGTCGTCTAGATAACGATTCGTAAGAAGAGGTGCAAGCTGATCGTAATGTGGTGCTGGAGCAGTGCAAAGAGCTGTGATGGGATGCGTATTCAAATAAGCTCAACAAACCTTACCTGGTCTTTCAAAAAAAATGTTGTAGAACAGTTTTCCCATATGGCTGCATTTGATAAAGATCACAAATGTTCTTTTCATTAAATGTACAAGCCTCTGGAGCTGCAGCGAAGTCTGTGATAATTAAATAGAAGGCGATCAAACCTTACTGTATCTTTCTTCCAGTGGTTCTCACCTGAACTTTAGAAGTGCTTGTGCACGCATGCATATATAGATATCTCATGTAAGTATGGGATAGAGTTCTTTGGAAAAATAATTTTTCTAGTTTTTGTACTCAAAAACCAGCAGGAAATTCAAATGAATCACAAATCCATTTATTTTTCTGCAGTGCAAAAAAGAAGAAAAACTTATTTTATAAGATGTTTTAAACCATATAAGTTTATCAGAAAAGAAGAATATTTTTCCATTCTTATTTTTTTATCAAGAAAAACCTGTGATGCCCACTCTGTGTCTGCACTTGGTGTGTTTATACTGTAAGGTATTTTAAGATACTGTAGGATGAAGAGAATCACATCATAGTCCATTCCAGTAGACCTGAATTCATGTAACTAATGTTTGTAAGGGAAGAAAAGAGTTTCCAAGGTTTAATTTTGTTCAGCTTACTGTAGGTTTCTTTCTTTGATTTAAGGTCAGCCACAACAGTGTGTGTATTCACATGTGTGCTCTTTTTTTCAAGAACTGATCAGGTGTGCGGTTATCATGAAGTGTATAAATTCTGAAGAGTTCAGTCATGACAACATGTGAATACAAGAAGAATCTCAAATCATGTCACCTGCTGGTGATAGTAGTGTCCCAGAGGGGGAATGGCTGTTGTTCAGATGCATCTCAAGCTTTACTCCAGGCCTGAGTAGAGGGGAGATCTGGGGTGTGGGAGTATAGGCTAAACTGAAAATTATCCAATTTAATCATTGGAAGAACAGGAATTTGCTGGTAGGCATCAAGCAGGAAATCATGTTATGAGACAGTGTTTCTAGCAGCAAAGAGAGCTGGGCTTTTTTGTTGTTGTTGTTAGGAGTGTAACAAAAGAATTATGGGGAAAATATGAAATATTTATGGGGGTGTATGATAGCTGGCTAAGACTCCATTATTGGGGATGAGAGTTATGGAAACAGACTGGATACATCTGAGCTATGGTTAAGGACCAGTTCAAAGACTAAACATTTGCAAAAGAATTAAGGTGACCATGAATCTTAAAAAGAGCAAAGTCACCCATAACACCAGTGTTTAAAGGTGCTGACTGTGTAAGTCTGTAGTCATGCAACTGACAATGAGTATATGTTACTTAGGAATTGTGGGCTGTATAATTCAACTTGAATCCTTTCCTTTTAACTGTTACCTTCTCTGACAGAGAAATAGATGTAAACACAGGCCTGTGCTTACGTGCCCAGATAAATAGGGGCCCTATTTTTTTTTAAGCTGTTAGTACTTCAGTTATGTTATGATCCACCGGGGACAGAGCTGAGAAGGGATGAGAAAATGCCATCTGACTGAGTTGATGCTTTGTGTTAAATGTTCAAAGTTCAGAAGGTGAGATGTCTTTTGACTAGCTAGTCTGTCACGGAGTGGAGCAAAAAGACACACCTTCCCCTCTCACCTACAGCTGTGGTGGAAGCATGAAAATGAACGCAGACAGTGAAGATGGAGCCAGAGCTAATAAGTCTCTAGATTGTTAAAGAAGGTAACCTTACTGTATGTAGCCTCAGATGTTTGCACCCATTCCTCCTGTTGTGTTGAAACAACAACTTGTGAAAAACATAGCGAGATTTGAATTGTCTTTTTTTTTTTTCTTCTGTGTTTAGGCTTGGCTTAATTTAGCTGCTTAAAGGTCCCTGGCCTCATGAATGTGAGGTCTGGCACAAGAGATAGGCTGACCAAGTACGGGGAGATGACAGCACTGTCCCTTTTAATTCAACGCAGACCTTAAACTGCCCATATTATTGCAGCTTGTGGCTGCCATTTGAGAAAATTCAGCTTGGGTATAACTCTCACTGACAGAATTGTTTCCTTGTCTAGGCCACTTGTCATCATTTATGTGCTGCAGTTTGCTGACTCTTAGTTGTGCCAATACAACTGTCCTGGGGCTGTGCTGTAAAAATAACTCCTCTGCACAGTCAGTCTTGCTGAGTTCCTCAGCAGGAGTGTCGGCTGGGTCACACCAGAGCAGGCAAAAACCTTCTGCTGGAGTTGGATGCTTCAGGAGACACTCCTGCTCTCTCATCAGGGGGAAGCAGAAGGACACACAGAAGTGTTTTGTAGGACAAATCCAGGCTGTGTGCTTCCATATTTGACCTCACTGGTTTGGCCACAAGAAGACCACTGTGTGCTTCTGCATCACTCACAAAAAGTGTTGCTGATGGATAAGGTGTCAGTTAATTGCAGAAGTGTGATCCAGGCTACAGGGCTTCTGTTTGGGAAGGAGAGAATCCACAGTTAAGGTATGAAGATAGTGGAGGTTTCTCTGTCCCTTAATTTATCCTGTCCTCTCATAATTAAATGTAAACACTGGGAAGTCAAGATGAAATGTGGTGTGTTGTAGGGGTTTTTTTTGTTTGTTTTGTTTCTGTTTTGTTTTTGGGTTTGTTTTTGGGTTTTTTTGTTTGGTTTTTTTTTTGTTTGTTTTTTTAATATTGGAAATACCTCACAAGGAGTACCGGGGTAATAATTTACCATATAATCCACAAAACAGAATTTTCCAATTATTGATAACATAATTAGAAAAAAGAATTAAGTAGGTTTTAGATTTTCTTTTTTGAGTGTGTGTACACAAGATGTAAATATTGTTCCAGAAAGCCTTGTAGGACTGAGCTTATAAAAAAACCAAAACAGAACAACAACAACAACAACAAAATAAGGAAACAAAATATCCCCACCCCAAGCCACCAAATCCCCAAAACTATAATCCCCCCAAGCCCCTTTTTTGCTTTCTGCAAGTTACGTGTATCCAAAACACCTAGATTGCTATTTCTGAAAATTTTCTTTGGCTTGGGCCCATCCAATTAAGTGTCTTCACTTACCCAGATGTAAGGCTTTGGAACTGCTGTTGATGTGTAGAGGTTTAGCAGCTGGGAAATGTTTTATTCTGATGTGACACCAAGCAGCTGCAGAGTTTGACATTCCTTTTCTTGCTGTATTAGCTGGTGTCCTACCAATTGGGCCAGGAGTACCTGTTGTGTAAAATACCTGCCAGAAGCATGTAGTCTGGGAATCTCTGCCATCAATCTGGGTCACTTGTTTTTCCTTCTTAAATTTCACTGTATGTGCATAACTGTATCAAAAGCTGCATCTCTTTGCATTAAGGTGTATATTTTGTATGAAATCTTCCATGTAAAATACATTTTCCAGCTGTTTCAGTGCTGTCTTATGCCCCATGAATGTGGTTGCAGGACACTGGAGGGCACATTTTGCCCTTTTTCTGAAATAACTAGATGGAAATTTTTGGAGGATCAATGGGAGAGCAAGCTGAGTAGGACTTGAAAAGCCTGGTTTTGCATTGGGCTGTCTGCCAGAGAGAGGGTTGGTTCAGGTACATGCTGCATAATGGGCATGACTTGAAAAGCTCCGTAACGTGGCTTTCCAGGTAAATATGTCCTCACCAGTAGCTTCTCTGCTGAGAGTTAGTGGGAAAAGTGACTGTGATGGACCAGATGGAGTGAAATGTGGCTTAGGTTTGACTTGCAAATATTTTTTATTTTTTCTTTGTTGTCACTTGTATTGTTCTGTTACGGTAAAATTCAACCTCCCTTACAGCCAACCTGTCCTTACAGCTGCTCTGTATGGAAAAGACTATTAGCTCCATTTTATATTGACCTAAGAAATAAAAAGACTAAAAGAAGATGGAAAGGTTTTTACCAGAGGAAAAGTGTGCAGTGGTTGATGTCTTGCCTAATGCGGTAGGGTATGTACAGGTCCACATGATCATGTCACAGCTGTATTTGGGAGCAACCCTCTTGCATGTCAGTGACTCTAGATAAAGTTTAGGCGTTGGAGCCATTTAAGCAGCTGGATGAGGGTTTTATGGATCTCCAGAGACACTTAGAAAAATTGCCCAACTGCTTTAGCCTTTTTTTTTGGTTATGCATCTGAAGTTACAGAGGAAATCTGTAGCAGAGGAGAGCTCTAACCTGAAGTTCTGGATGGCCCTCTATTGCTTAGGGAGAGCTGTAAACTCTGAAGGAAAAATAAAGTGCTGCTATGCTTAGCACAAACTCTTGTGTTGCAGATGAGTTCTCTAAACAATATTACGATTTCAATCTTGAGTGTATGACCATTTTTTATAATAATAAAGCATTTATTTGGATTGCAAATGCAGTAGGAGCTGGGCAAGTTTGTGTTTTCCATTTACAGGAGGTGGTGATAACAGCTCACTCAGTTCTCTTTAAATAGTTGTTTTTCCAAGTTTTTGACCTGCATCTTCTATAGTCAGCACTAGAATTAAAGTTATATCATGACAAATTTGTTTCCTCCATGTGCCACTTAGATGTTGTTACAGACTCTGCTTTAGGTAGATAAAAAAATGGCTATTATGCTGCTCTTTATTAAGTCTGAAATCAGCTTATATTAAGTGTGGTTGTCTGCTGCCTAAGCAGGGGAGATGGAAAAGTGTGATGTGCCAGAATTTAATTATTGTGCTATTATTCATTTGTAATATCACCAACAATTGCAGCAAGTGATTCTCATACAAATTACATGAGAGATGTATTGGGAAGGCAGAAGAGGAACAGGAGATGAAGTGGAAAAATAAGTGGAGTGCACCTCTGACACTTGAAAAGCCTTGGTATTTGCATTTAGGGGCATTTAAAGAGATCAGTTAGCCCTTCCAGTTCCTGACATTTACTCTTTCTTCTTTAACAATGCTAGCCAGTTAAAAAGGATTGTAATGTTAATTTGCTTATAAAAATTACTAGGGATGATGAATTCAAGCAATGCATACAGCTCAAGGTAAAAGCCTGTCCCATATCCTTGCTGCTGATCCATGGATGAGGAATTATGTACTGAAACATGTAAACATACCTGATTTCAGTTCAAGTATGCAACGATATTGTGCAGTTAAGTCAAAGACCTACTGTTCTCATCAAGGAGAAACATAGGAGAATTACTAGAGAAAATGAGGAGATGAGCAGGAGACACAAGTGAACTTGCAGGACTTATATTGAGACATTTCTGTCTTGGAGGAGGTAGCAAATAGCTGCTATTAGAAAAATATTTTTCTTTGTGACAGTTTGGTACTTTGGAAAAGAACAGATCTGCATAGTTTAAAATAATTATACCCATGTATTTGTATAGTAGCTAAGAGTTCCAACATGGATTTCATTCTACTGTGCTTTTTTTAAACACCTGAAAGTTGTTTCTGATGTAGACTTCAATAATTGCTTTTATTGGTTTTATGTAAGGAAATGTCAAAATCGTATTCAAAGGGCTTTTTGTAATTGTGTCTAAATGTTTTCGCATACTGTTTCTTTGTTCTCCTGCACCCCACCTTTCCTGACAGCTTTGCCAGTTTCTTTATAGTCATCCTTGCAGGATGAAGATTTCTGAGGTCAGTTCTTAGCATGTCTCTTTTCCTAATTTAACTTTTTCTGAATATGGTTTGTTAGTAGTTTAATTGTAACAGAGAGCCTCAAATCCGATCTCAGTCATATTCCACAATTTAGTGTCAAGGCTGCAATGTAAAGATGAAATCAGAAGTAAAATCAGCTTTACACAAGATATAAATAGAGCTGGACTAATCACTGCAGTGACTGGAAGATTGTTGCAGGTGCAGAACTTAATTACACAGAATACCAGTGTAACAAGATGAAAAATGCAGATAGTGAATCCATTTCTGACTCAGCTGTGGAGGGCTTGCTTAGACATCTACAATGAATTCCTTCCTTGGTTTTGGAAATTAAATGTTTCCTCCAATTAAACCCTGCATTGTTCAGAAATTCAATTGTTTCCTCAGCCGAAGCCCAGCTGATTTCTGGAGAGTGCACAGGTGTTTTTCTTCTCAAGTTTCTTTCATTACTTTCCTTGATATTGTATTTACAAGTAGATTGAGTTGCATGGAATTAAAGATCTGCTTGTTCTATTCCACCAGCTACAGTTTGGCTGGTACACATAGGAAAATTCACTGATTTTCTACATCTCGGGAAATGAGTATCTCAATACATACATATGGAAATAAACTGTCTCTTAGGAGACAAACTGTTGCTTGTCCTGAGTTTTGGGACACAGCAGAATGCGAAATAAGTTCCAATGTTTCATTCTCACTGGACATTGCATCAGCTGTTCAAAGAAGAGATAAGTCCCTTTAAAATATTTTGGGGGCATGGACTAGAGCATCTTTGCAAAGTATCACAAGAGGGCAGCTGTTCCATCTTTGTGAGCTACAGCTTTGCTGGTGATACTGCTCCTTGGACATTTGCTCCATAAGGAAAATGGGAACTACCTGGGAATATGAAGTTCACAATACTGAACCAGCATGTAAAGGTCTGAAAGAGGATAATACACCTTGATGTGTTTTTCAGATGCATCTAGACTCTTGTAAATATAACAAATCTGTGAGCTTGTGACCTTCTTTAACATTAGATTTGAGTGGATTTTATTTTTAAATTACTAAGGTGCAGATTTGGTTAACAGAAAATATTAATAAATTTGAGTAAGCCGAAATGAAGAATTTTAGCTATGCTTTTAAAGATGGAGAGGTGTGAATGGCAACTCCCTTTCCTTGGCTGTATAGCCAAGTAACAATGTGCAAGACTTGGGCTTATGTGTCTGCTTTTTTTGATGAGAGAGGTATTGAACTCCTAGAAGTAGTAGGTTCTGCCCACTGTGCTACAGAATATCTTGTGGTGGGTGATGCTGAGAAAGACGATGTTTCTCGCAGCTGCTGACTTCTGCAGGTCTCATGAAGTGTCTCAGCAGCATAAGAGGAACCACCCCTTTAGTGGTTATGAGATGTACCATACACACTCTGAGCAGTGACCCAGCTAAATTCCTAAGCCATGGCTTGATCAGCTTGGGGTTCACTGCCTGAAGCGCTTGGTGCTGTTGAAGACTACAGCTGTGGCTAAGGAGTTGTCATCTCTTTAAAAGCACAGCAGTGTTCTGCATGCCAAGCTGAGATTTTTAGCCTGCTACAGCTACAAGTCTTTTTTTTTCCTTTGATTCTGGATAGATCAAAAATTAAGAGTTCAAGACAAACAAGCAGAAGAGCCAGGATAACAATATCATATCTCTGTGGTATAAAAGGCACGACCAGAAAACTAACCCATACTGATAAAAAAAAATGTGTTGCAAAATGGCTCAGGAAAAGGATGGAGGTGTAAAAACATATTTACGAAGAATGTGAGGAGCTTATATACATGTACCCCTATATAAATATATAAATGTTTTTAAAAAGTATGTATCATTAGTATACTGAGTGGTGCTTTGAAATACGTGAGGAATTAATGATCTGCAGTAAAAGTAAGGTGCAAAAAAATAGGTGCAAACTCAACCAATTGCTTTTTGCTGAAGAATGTCAAGTAGTGCATATAGTTTTTGATATTTAGAAGAATGAAATAAAACCTGTTTCTCTCTTTACAAAATCCAGCAAAGAATTTAGATTATTTCATTATATTTCATTGGTATTTTAGTTCTATGCTAGTACCAAGCATCATGAAGCAGGGTGTTAGATGCTCTATAAAGATGGAATTAGGAGTTCATGTTTGCTGTGTGGTGCGGAATTCCCTCAGCTGTAAGCCAGTTTATTAGGTTCAAGGGAGTTGTGCTTATTTATACTGGCTGGAGGTCTGGCTTTGTGTGGTTTTATCTAGGTGTCGGTGCTATAAAGATAAGTAAACAATCTGTTAGTGGCCTGGTGAAGATACAATTTTCTTGTGTGCTTCATAGTGGTTTCTGACATGATGGGATAATTCCTTCTTAGGCTGTGCTTCTCTAACTGTTTTGGATAAATGACTTGGAGTATTCTTCACTGACTGAGAATTGGATGTGCATCATTATGATCAACTCATTTTTTAAAAAGTCGATAAATTTACTTATAAGCATACATATACTTATTTATTTTAAAAGAGAAAAAATAAAGAATAATGTTAAGTAGAAAATAAGGATGTATCATTATTGCTTGGAATGTGCACCTATATTGCTTTATTTTGTAGACACTTGAAATCTGTGAATTCTTTGTTCCTGCAGGTATAGCGCTGTCTGTTTTCAAGTGCATGTTTTTGTAGGTATGCCAAATAATATATAGCATTGCTTATGTTTTTGTGAGTTCAGCTTTCAAATGCCACCTGCACACAATTTGGATATGTCAGATAATATTACTGTCCAACAGAACTACTTGGCATAATGTGGTTGGGTTCCAGGTGATCTGACTGAGGATGGCTTGAGAATAATCCCCCAAAAATATCCTGGAAATCTGCCCGTAGAAGTCCTTAAAATGAGAAATGTAGCTGACAACCTACCTGCTATTCAGTGAAGTAGAAATTGTGCTATACCCCTCCCTACTGAGAGACAAAAGATACAGCTGTTTCATATACAGCATGCTGAATCATAATATAAAGAATTCTTTGATTAGAGAACTACAGAATCGGCTTGTTAAAAGAACTTGTCAGGGATCTGTAGCTATCAGTTGCAGTTGAAGCACTGATGTTTGGCCGTGGTTATGCAGACTGGCTTCCACTGCCAAACGCCTCCATGTAGAAATCCGCGCACCTCCTCCAGGTTCCATGTGGGGTCCATCAGCAGTGTTGCCAGAACATTTAATTTTGCATTGTTACTTCCCACACAAGTAAAACGGAGTTTTTAAGTAATGAGTTGTTGTCAAGAGTACAGGGAGCTTCTCTTTTTATCAAGGCAGCAGACAGGCGATATATCTTGGGAGCAGCTGCCGAGGAGAAACACTGACTGTGAGGACTCCAGCTGCAGGTCTTCATTTGGCCTCCTCTGCTTACTGCTGTCTTGGCCCCATTTATATTCCTGCTTTTCTAGCTTGTAACATTCCACTGCTTTTTGTTTACTGTACATGTTCTACTCGATTTCTTTATCTCAAATGTAGACAGGCAGAAGTGAGTGTTACTGGTCAAGGCCAGCAGGATGGGTCATAGCAGATCCCTTGGGTTGCCCGTGGGACATTCTAATGGGGATGTCCTGGAGCAGCTGCAGGTGCGACTGGCAGACCCAGTAGAGTAGAAGCTGGGGACGCATGCAAGGGAGAGTGAGTTTTACTAGCTCTGATGTGTTGGCAGATGTTTAATGCAAAATTGACAACTGTGTGGAAGGCATCTGGTTGAGAAAACATGATTTATTTTAAAGCTCTTTATGAATGAAACCATTTGACTTGGTAATTCTGTGTGCCTTTATGACAGTTTTGAAAATTTGTATTGTTTTAATGTAAATTTAAATGTTTCATTTAGAAGTTACGTATCACTTAGCAGTCTGGAAAAAGAGTAAGTCCTGTGCACCATAAAGAACTGGAATTCTTGTTACATATAGAGATAAAAAGGACTCATTAGTGTTGTCATGGTTATCTATATAGCCTGGAAGTATATTACAGCCTCAGAGTTCATTATAAGGGCTTTGTGGCTTATAGCACTGTTCAGTTCCTCTTGAAGTATATTACCTTACTGGTCAGGGCAACAGCTGTAGTGCTTCAGCTTCTACAGCCCTGAAATGTAACCTCAATTTGACATGTTTTACTTTATGTGATCCATCAGTCTCAGAATTCTTTGTTAATTACTTGCCTCACCCTTAGTCCATCTGGGATTTGCAGTTTGAAAATGCTGTCGCAGGGCTGAGATGGAAAGCAGGTACTGGGTTTTTCTTCTGTGAGGAGTGTTGTTTAGTGCATGTGCATTTAAGAAGACTATTGGGACAGTAAGGGGGAAGTCTAGTTTGGGTTCCATGACTTGGCTCATTACTGGATCCTGCAAGTCTGTAAAGCAAGCTTGAGGAGCTGTCCCACCAGAGTACAGTGGGGTGATGTTAGTTTGCCATTGGATATGTGCTGGCAGTTGGTTGTGACAGAAATTAAGGTGACAGTTTTGGGTTAAGGTTAAAATTGAGGAGAGTGCAATTTATTATCTAAGGTTGTGGAGTTAGGATGAGGTTAGCTGAGAATTTGGTTTATAGCAAATGATGAGATGGGTGAAATCACTTTGGGGTAAGTGGGTGGCAAAGTTTGTTTTGTTTAAGGGTTGGGTCTACCTTGGTATCAGGTTTCTCTGCTGGCCTCTGCAAATCCTGTGAAGTTTGGAACAGGATTGGAATAACAAGTTTATGTTACTTATGACATCCAAAGTGTGTGAATAGATTGGTTATGATAGGTTCAGGGTAAAGTTCAGAGTTGCAGGGCTGAAAAGCTGAATTAATTTCATAGTTGTATTTGAGTCACAGGGTGCATGTTAATAAAACCAACACAGAATATCTGACTGGTCATTTTTCTTAATTATTTGTGCCAAGGAGTGAGCTATCTTGGCTTTACTTAGCACGTGTGTTCAAATTTTATGCCTGCTGTAGAGAGCTGGCTGCATTCATACTGCACTCTGGATGAAGCTTACCTTGGCAATAGGTATTGTGCAATTTTTGCAGACACCTTTCTGGCAAACTTCTCCTTCACCCATACCACCCAGGCAGTATGAAATAGAAAAAAGGCAGTATGCAATAGAAAAAAGGCAGTGCTCTTGGAATTCTCCTAGTTGCTATTTAATGATGAAATGGAAAAGCATGCTGCTGCTTCCTCCTCTTAGGGGGAGGCAAGCAGGATTGTCATAGATTAGGCTTGTTAGAGAAGGTTTGGATCTAGCTCTCCTAATTAAGTAGCCTGTTTTCCTAAGCCTGCTGGGGATCAAGGCCATCCTTCAAAGGATTATTTTCTATCACTTCTTCTCTGGTAGCATCTTGAACTGTTATCTCCTAGTAGAAAGGAAACTTTGTCACAGAGAAGAGGCCAGGCCGACCAACAAGCATTATGGAATGGCATAGGAAAATGGTTCTGGAGCCTTTGCTTGGAAGGGCCACCTGTCCTTGAGCTGGGACTTACTGGCACTTAGCAGGAGTACAAACCATCAAAATGCTGACCTGTTCTGAGCAGGCAAGTTCACTGCAGGAATATCTGGGATCAGTCCGAAGTCATGGTGTCAGTGAGGAGTCTGTGTATTTGAGAAGAGCAACAGGTGTAATCTACCTGTGCTTATGGTGGCCTTCAGGGCACAAACTGAAGGAGAGTAAACTTGAGATTTCAGAGATTGAGGCACGAGCTTCGTAAATGTTTATTAGATGCTAATGGGGGCAAATGTCCTCTTAAATCGTGGGATCATTAGCTCTTTAGACATCACTGGTCTAAAAATGATGCATACTGGAGCAATGTTATGCCTAAATAATGTGAAGAAGGGAAGGAGAGCTGCTTCTACTGTTTCTTGAAAACATGCTTGAAGGATAGAAATTCGTAAGGTACCACAAAGAAATGCATGTCTTAATGTATTATGTTGATTTTGTCAGTGAACTAGTGCTGATATTGCAAAGGAGCCAAACCATAACCTCACCACCTATTTTAGTGTGACCTCCTAGAACCCAGGATATTGTTTTAATTGAATATCATACTTGCATTACGTTGATCAACAGACATGAAGTGCTACTGATCATGTCTGTCCTGACATAGCTACAAGACATTAGTACATTTGGCCTAATATGGTGTAGTGTTTTGTTTTGTTTTTATTTACCTGAGTAATTATACACAAACATGTAATTCATATTGATATGTTGTAGACAATCTGCATTTAGAGAAAGGAAAGACAGATAATCTGTGTAAGTCAAGATTTATCATCTGAAAACTTTTTAAATATACATTTTAAATATACTTCCCGTGTTATTTACTAGTGTAAAACATGTAGTGTGTTAAACTAAGTTATAGTGATTTTTCTTAAGTCAATAAACCAAACAATTGTTCTTCAGTGCACCAGCATAACTAAATTGCTTCCTTGTGATTCAGTACACACTGGTGTATGATTACCTCCATTTTGTTTCCCACCTACTTGCAGAATGTGTGCCTAATTCTGAAAATAGCCCCCATTCAAATGTTTTTATCAGATTATGCTACTAATTGCTGTATTTTCATCTCATATAAAAATTACTTTTGTGTTCTGCTATTCAGGATAGGATTTGCTTTCATCTCAGGAGTCTTGAATTCTGGTAGCAAAGTCTATTTTCTACTGATGAAATTGCTAACAAGTGGTATATGTCAAATTCTCGTAACAGTTTCAGCTTCAGACGAGAACTTCTATCAATCAATGTCCCTAAGTACTATTTGCCTTGTTTATAGGACTGTTAAAAAGGACGAATATTTCCAAACATCATTTCAAGACTCTTGGTGCTGTGCACGGCAGAGGTGAGGCCCACAGTAGTGTCCTCTAGAGTCAGTGATGGACTGTGACACAGGCTAATGAACCCATGTTTATTTGTCTTTTCAGAAATTAAAACTGACAGTACCTTAGAAACTTGCAGCCAACACATAAAAGGAAATCTATATTTATATAGAGTAAAAGGAGATATTTATTATGTATGTTCTGTAAATTCATCATCTGTGGTAGGCTGTGTGCCTAAGTACATGAGTGGGAAGGACTATTTACCTTCCTGGGGAATATTTCAGAGGTCAAAACCTATCTTTTTTCCACCATAAGACCAAAGACTGGTTCTGATTTACTTGGTTTCTTTTACTGAAGACAAGATAGATCACTGTGATGTTAAATTCTTTTAAATGGCAATATTTTTCAGACACCTTGTTTATTTACTAGCTTTTTGTTTATTGATGCAGTCTTCAAGGTGAAGGCTAAAATACAGTGGCATAATACTTTTCTTCAATCTAGAATGGATTTGCTTTCTCTTAAAGCTGTTCTAACTGCTTTCAGCTGGGGAACATGGAGACTTTTAATGTGCCTCCTTCATCCAGTCCCTGGTATGTCCCTGACAGTGATGTGAGATACTAGAGAGGAAAAGGCAAGTTACTCAAAAATGATTGCTGCATTTTGTAAGGTAAAATGTCTTGCAGCCTGCTGACAAGAGGTTATTAAGATTTATCTTGAATGATCCTTGGATAATATTGTTACATATCAGCAACCAAAATAAATTTCAGACAAAGTATTAAATAAGTGGAAAAAGTCACATGCACATCAACAACTGGATGGGGACAAGTAAATTGAAGGACCTGTGTCGCAGTGGTTGGACTTGGCTGTTGCACATGTGCATTATGCTCCCAAGTCCATTTCCTGGCTGCAGCCAGGAACTAGAGTTGGAAGTATAAACATGGCCCTGAGAGTCTTGAGGATCCCTTGCTACAAGGAAAGCCACCTTTGGAAAGGCTGATCATACATTTGTGCTGGCAGGGACAAAACAGATCTGACCTTTTTTTTGGCTATGTATTAACTTAGACATTTGGACATGTCCAAAACAGAAAGATTTTTTTGGAGTCTCTGCTGATGCAAAATTGGTTCTAGTTCCAGCAAACTAGTATTGAGGTCAATAAGGTTATGTCACCTTACTGAGAATTGATTTTTTTGGAGGATATGATTGTTTACTATGTTAATTAGTATGCTCAAGTCATCTCCACTGGCACAAAGGTGTGCCTGTATGTGCCAGTTGCAATACCATGAGTAACTGTGAGCTGCTCAAAGCAGAATGATTCATCCTAAATTAGATAAAAATTGGCAAAGATCAGTAGTAAATTTAGTCTATTGGATCGATGCAAAAATGCTTCAGTCATTGAATCTGATCTGGCCTCCAGGCTCAGTCACATTATTCTGCTCATTGCTTGATTGAATGTGTGGGACAAAACATTGAACATCTGGCTCACAAAGTGCTATCTACAAGGTAATGTTGACATTTATGTACTCTTTATCAGTTGCTGTTGTCTTTGGAACCTTTTTCAGCGGACATACTGAAGTCAGTGACTGATTATTTAGTAGGTCATCTTTGAAAATGGAAATTATTATAGCAATGCTTCTCTCCCTGAACTAACACTCAAATGGTGGGGGAGTGAAGGAGAGGGGAATTATTCAGGTTATCAGAGCAATCTTCTAGAAAGCAATAGGGTCATTTGTGCTACTTGCAATTTCTCAGTTTGTGACATTTTGAGAAAGATATTGTGCCTGTCAAGGAACTGGTGACTAAATGACATACAATTCTGAGTTCTATAAAAAAATATTTGTATGAACTTATAATGTTAGAAACAAAACATTGCAAAGATAAATTACTATGGAACTTTTATTTTTAAAAAAAATCCAAGTATTTAATTTCTGGAAAGCTAGAAAAACAAATGAAGTTGTCAAAATATGAGAGAGATTCAAAAGCTAAGAAGCTCACAAAAACCTAAGCCTACAAACTGTTGTGAAACACACTTTCAGTCTGGAGGATACATCAGTTTTGCATCATTTCAGGGAAAAATAATACAGTGTTTTAATTTGCATTTGAAACAATTATTTGTCTCCAATGCTGTGAATTCCAGCGTGCCCCATGACATTGTGTAGCCTTCACGTTGCCTGTGCCTGTGCCGTGTTAGTACAGCAGTAGAGAAAGGCACAGAAATAGTGCTCGCCTTGCACCTTGCGCAAGAATTACTCCCTCACTTTCAGGACTGACAGTGATCACTTTACTCTCTTGTCTGATGGGAAGAGGACTGTCTACGTGGAAAGTTATTACGCTGATGTGACAATTCAGTTGTAACGTTAGTTCTGCAGGAGAAACGTGCTGTGCAGTTACCGTCTGTGGTCTTCTGGTCTTTCTGCTATCCTTTGCTCTAGACAAAGCTTACAGAAAACAAAGTTTTGCCAATTTTACTGATTCACTGGCCGTGATCACATCATTGCACTCTTTTGTACTCTTCTAGTCACTAGAAAATATCATCCTTCAGCAGCTTCTGATAATGGTGATCAGCAAAGTAATTTATTTTCTGTCATTATGGCTGAAGTGAAGCTTTTCACTTCATAGGGGAGGAAAAAGAAACAAAGCAAGGTGCTACCAAGGGCTTTTTATATTCCTACAAGTTTTTTTGTTTCCCTCTATTGTTCATGTTATTACATTATTATTTGCCATTCCATTGTTTCTCTCATACAAGTCCTAAGGCATTAAAAAAAAAAAAAAAAAAGCCAATTTCAGATGCTGAGAGATACTTGCAACTTGTCTGAACAGTTAGATCTTCTTGGGCTTGCTGTAAATAGTATATTGGACTAGATGATTCCCAGGGGTCCCTTGCAGCCTGGGCCTTCCTTTGTTGCTCTGCCCGGAAGCAGGCAGAATATTAGGTGCCTCAAGAAGATGGAAGTGATCAGGACACATGATCTGGGACATAAGCTGTCATTTGGGGGATCTGAGGAAGGGACTAGCTGAGGAAACTTTACACATCTATTAGCCT
Organism: Merops nubicus; assembly: GCF_000691845.1. Taxonomy (NCBI): domain Eukaryota; kingdom Metazoa; phylum Chordata; class Aves; order Coraciiformes; family Meropidae; genus Merops; species Merops nubicus. The sequence goes on from NW_008618522.1 coordinate 30,799, forward strand.
TTTAAGGGAATTTGCAGGCCGAAGATGCTGCTGAAGAAACTAACAGCAGACACTAATTGCTTACAGGGTATAAAGATTGCCTCTTCAGCTCATTCAAAGACTTACACTTGCTAACTATGAAGGGTGTTTTTTGGGTTTTTTTTGAAGGGTTGATTATAACTCAGTTTTTGAGAGAAAGAGGTGTCTTTACATTTTCAGTAATGTTCAGTCTGTATTTGAGAAAAACCTTCCTGGAAGTTGTGAAAGGAAGAGGCCCTTTTGCACTGACCCCAGGGCCTCTTGCTGGGTTGAAGGCCTTTGAGTGTGTACAGGCTGCCTGGCCTTTTTTGACAGCTCAGAAGCAAAGAGATGTTCTGCAATGCCGAGGCATCCCTGGTTGTGGTGAGGTGCCATATTCCCCTCAGCAGTACTAGGGCATTCAGGGGAGGCTGGGGTTGTCCGTGTAGCTCAGTTTGCAGTCGCGAGCCTCTTATGTTCTTGTGCATCTATATATTAAATAACCTGTTCTACATTTCATGTATTTTCTTTGTGAAGAAGCGTATATTCCTTTTCCTTTAGAGAGATGATGGTTTCCTTGTGGTGAGCATAAACTTCATGACAGCTTTATCTGCCATTTCTTTTCAAGGACTTTTAAGTCCTTTGAGTTTGAAAACAATAGAGCAGGCCAAGTATGTTACTATCCTTCAGTAATTTGGCTTTTGAAATAAAGTTTTTGCTGTTAAATACAGTAACATATGCATATTAGTGTGACACTGCATGATCTGTATACATATTATGTACATGTATTTACATTTCTGGCATAGTATGGTTTAATTGGAAAGAACGGTGCAACAGCGGCTAATGGCCTGTTGTGGGGAAGCAGATAGGATTTACTTAAAAATCTAATCAGATTTTACATGACTTCAGCACTTTCAATACACAGGACGTAATAATTACTTCAGATACTATGCATAGATAAATTATTTAAATGTATTCCACTTTCCAGGTTTCAAGGTCACAGTGAGATGTTAGCTATTCCTTTTGTTACCATGTAAGGAGTACGGACTGCTTACAAAAGAAAACTTCTGTTAAGACAAATGAACACATAACCAGGCAAGCTTAAGAAATAGTAATCTAAAATAATTTTGAAGTAAAGCAGACTATGAAGTGGACAAGTCAGTATTCTTTGTTTCAGGATGGTTAAGTGTTTTAAATGCCTTAATTGTGCTATACCCTGATGACACAGTAATTGTGAAATTATTTTTGTAAATCTCATCTGAAAAAGAGATTCATTTTAAAAAAAAATAATATTCGGGGGCAACCAAATGTCACCTTGACTAAGCCTGCTCAATGCAGAATACAAATGAAATGCTCATCTTATTCTCATTCTCTCTCTCTCTCTCTTTTTTTTTTTTTTTTAATCTGGAAAGGGGACAAAACTCATACTGTCTCATGACTGCAGTGCTGAAAAGAGCAAAGTCACAAAACTCTGCAGGATCTTTCATTTTCTTAGCTGTAGGTATGTTTATTGGGGTCATTTATTTTCGGATAGGTCCGTGTTATACTTTGAGAAACAAGTTCAGTGTAATCTTCTCTAAAAATCCAATCACCATTGTAAATTATGAAGTCTGTGCTCTCTGTTGTGTTAATATGCCTCCACATGTGGTAACTTTCAACACCAGTAGAATGTCTTAGAGCATGGTATTTTGAGACATTGACAGACATTAGAAAATAATAATGATAGTGGGTAGAGATTTATAGTTATATATCAATCAGAAAATGAAACTGGTTAGATTCTTTCTGTATTAACAAGAAATGACTGATACAGTGTGGTTGTTTTCCAGAAGATAGGGAAAAGTGCATGCTTTGATTACTAGTAATCAAAAAACCCCTATGTTTCTACTTTGGTTCCTAAAACGATCTGGATGCTAATCACAGACCCTACCATAAGATGCTGTACCAAGGACAGTTGGAAGTGTGGTAGTTAGAGAGAAATCAGGTGGAGACTGAGCAGTTCTCGTTACAGGAAATATGATGGAAGGCTTCATAATTTCATCTCCTTCTGATGGCTCTATTAAATATTCTGCTGCATCCCCATCAAAGAGCCGTGAAGATGCATCTTACACCACTAGAAATGCATGTTTATATTTCAAACCATAGAGAACTTCCTTAGTGCTTACTATATACTCAGTTTCTGTCTTTATTTTTTAACAGCTAGATGGTGCTGCATGAATATTTAGTTTTATTATCATGTTTTTAAGTTAAACATCAAGATTCAGATGTTGGAGAGTGAAAAAATGCAAATTTGCTGTATGTCCCGAAAGGCTTACAATTCATCTAAAAGGCTGCATCTTCCCTGCACTTAACTTGCTTCTTTCTTCTGTTGAGGTTTATAAAAGCCTTAACTATAATTCCAAAATTAGCTAACTAAAAACTATTAAGGGTTCTTCTATAGTACTCTGTGGTGTACTCACTTGTGTGAAAGTGATGATGACAGAGTCTGAGACGTGTCAGTAAACTGAGCCAGAATGGGAGGCAACGAACAGAAAAAGCTGCTGAACTATTTTTATGAGAATCACAGCAAAAGAGGGGTAGGATATAATAGAAGGCAGTAAAATAGCTTTTGTAGTGGTTCTTCCAGTGTGGGAGGAAGGTCTGGAGAAAACATAGAAATACTGGCTGCACAATGTAACACATGGGTTCAAGTGCTGATACTGGAGCAGATAGGGTTTTATTCGTGAGCAATACATGAGAAATTGTTCCTGGAATGGGTGTGAGTCAGGAAGGGCTGTGTGACTCAAGTCGGGTAGTTTGTGTGTTACAGGACAGGTATGAACGGCTGCCATGTAGCTGGAGTTATGGACTAGGAAATTTAGAATTAGTGAGAATATACATAGCCAGCTGGGACACAACAAAGCCTGGATTATGTCAGAAAGACTGAGGGAGTTGACACTTTTTTGTTTTGAGAATCATGAAGTGAAATAAATATTTCTGTTGAGGGAACAGCAAATGTTTCTGTCTGTGCACTGTATTAAAAAGGACTCTGTAGCTTCATGAAATTAGTAACAACTGTGTTCTGTGCAGAAGATCTCAAAGCATAAATGTAAGTGGCATTGGAATTGAAGGTGGTGCCTTAGGCTTTGAGATTCTATCAATAGCAGGTACAGAAGATAGAGAAATGCTTTGTGAAACAAAAAGATCTTCCAAGCTGCGTTGTCAGGACTGGAATGTTTTCAAGGAACTTTTTCTGTTCATGTGCAAGAGTTTGCTTTCAATACACTTCTCTTTTAGCTTCTCATGGAAAGCCATGACTCAGCCTTCTTAGTGTTTCCTATTATCCTCCGATGGAAGATGGGTGATAGAAAAAATATAGTGTTGTTACTATTGCTATCCCATGGCAAATATCAAGTAATGATGTTTTTCTTCTTTTGAGAACCAGAGAATATGTGAGAATGGCAGCATTTTAGTACTTTACTTACATTATAGCATTTCTGTCTACAGGGCATTCTCTTTATGTCTGTAACATTTCTTCATACTGCTTAGCTGTAAAAATGCTAAATAAAACTAACACAATTATATGCCATAGCTTTATTTAAACTGCTGTGATTTATGGGAGATATTACAGAATTACGCAAGTTACTTGTTGGAGTAATCTTCAAGCAGATTTTTTTCCCTGGTATTTTTAGCATTAGAGTACTGATACCTTACAAATTAGTAGTTACAGAAATAAATTTAAGACTTCATTTTCTGCACGTGTACATATGTTTGGGCATGTGCAGGCACATATGTAAAATATTCATTAACATATTTGTGAAATAATAGAGCAAGACTAATATATTTAAAGCAGAGCAGCAGCCTAGGGCAGATTCTCTGGTGTTGTAAACTGTCACACCTTCAATGAGTGTGACTAAATTTATACTGTCTGCATCATATAGAGCTCATTCCATTTCCCTCCTGAATGGACAAGTATTGACACGTAAGTACCTCAGATGGTAATTTAAAGCTTGGTAATGTGTTGCTCAGAGCTCCCCTGACTTTCAAACATGCTTATATAGATATGAGAAAATAGGGAGAGTTTTTCCCACCCATCTGTTCTACATTTCTGTTTAAATGGAAAATATCAAGAAATTCTCTCTTGACTTAAAAAAAAAACCATAAGTGACAAACCAAAATAAAAACCCCACAGACAATGAAATCCAATATTTTGAAAGGTGTTATTGTTTTATAGCTTTTACACTAATCCACGGTACTGTTTCACTGAATTCAGCTTAGGAATTAATTCTACAGTAGTTCTGTTTCCACCATATGTCTTGATAAGTAGGAGTTTACAGGTTTTATTCCACATAGTAGAATTACTAAGAGAGCAATTAAGATGCAGTCAATATTTTGACTTACTTTATATTAATAATAAAGATAAAAAAGTGATACTTACTGGGTTCTAATTTAAATGTCAAAACAAAGAGGTACAAAAAAGGGCAAAACCTGATGATATTCTTGAAATAATATTATTCAGGTGCATAGGAAGCTAGTATTGTTTCATGAGTTTCTTTTTCTGTAGGAATAGAAATCTCCAAGTAATGTGCTCCTTACTAATTATATTTTTAAATATAAAATAAATTAAATTGGTGGCATTTCTAAATATAAAATATCAAGAAAAATTTCCCTTTGAAATAATAACCACCTGGTCAATTTGATTTAATCAAAACTGGATGTTTAGGTAGTAAACATTATGAGGTTGCTTCCTTCTATATTTCATTCTATTTAAAGTTTTGACTTAATTTTAACTTTATTTTTAACTTTAATTTTTTTAACTTTAATTATCTTTAACTCACCAGTCTCAGTGTACTTGGAATACACTTCATTTCTGGGGACCTCTCACAGGTTACTCTTCCTGAAATCCAAGAAATGTCCATATGACTGCTGGGAACTACCCAGACAACTTGTGAAGAAAGACCCAGCTATTTCCAGCATTTTCTTTCATGACAAATACAATGTTTGACTATCTGTGCAGTTCAACTCACTCCAATATGCTTTATCCACAAGTAGGAGTTGGTTTAATACTTGCTCTACCAAATGATGAGATATGATCCTCTGAGATAAATGTGTTGGTGTGGAACACTTCTCACTTGTTAGCCAGGAGGACCACTCTATCTTGTGTTGAGTTGTTCAAAGAAGACTGTAGAGCAGGCTCAGGTGGAACAGGTGTGGCTCTTGGAACTGTGTGGTATTACAAGAGGAAATGGTGTTAAGTTACACTAGGAGAGGTTTAGCTTAGACATTAGGAGAAACTTCTACACCAAAAGGGTGTTCAAACACTGGAACAGGCTTCCCAGGGAAGCAGTTAAATCATCATCCGTGGATGTATTTGAAAGCCATCTAGATGGGATGCTCAGGGATATGGTGTGGAAGTGGCCTGGTGGAGTTAGATAATGGTTGGACATGATGACCTTAAAGATGCTTTCCAACCATACTGATTCTGTGATTCTGTATTGAAAGTTAATTCTGGGAGCCAAATGTAATTAATTGTCCTCCTTCCTCCACCCTAAAACTCTCCACATCCTATCTGTGGAGCATTAATGAGTTTTTTTTAAGACATTAGTCCCTTTATTATGGCAAACTCTGCCTGTGGATCCTGTAACACTTTTTTCCTCACCTCTCTATTCAGTGAGGAACCTGAACATGTTCCTGTAAAATGTAATCCATGCCCAGAAATCTCTCCAAGATTCTTAAGGGGTCTGGTTATAGCAGTTTGTTATTCATTCTTGTTAGGTAGTTCTGTAAGTCTGGGTTTGCAGCCCCCGTAGGCCTCCCAGAGCTCTTCCAAATGTAGAAGACTAGTGCAGCGCACAAATAAAAAAAAATCTATATGAAGTAATAAGAGGGGCAAGGAAGTTTCACACAAATATAGTCAGTCAGCAGAACTAATACCTTGAAGTGGTTAGAGAAGCTGATTTTTTTTAGGCAATGCAGTTTAGACCTAGTGTAGGACTGCACTACAAACACGTGACTGTACAAAGCCTCCAGCCACGGGGGTGCCCGTGGTGGGACAGGCCGGGTGGTAAGAGCGCGAGTTCAGGTATGTTAAAACGTCAAGTGCTCGGGAGGTTTGTGCTGTGTATATTTAGGCTTGTTTTCTTTTTGAGTATTTTGCTTTTATGATTTTCAGTTGGCTTATGCCAAAGTACATGGAAGTTGCATTGATTTTATGCCTGAGGGGTTAATGGGAATTATTTTTGGTTTTTTTGAATAGCTTTGGAAGTTTTCTCCTGAAGGTCTCTTCTTCCATGATGCATCTGCAAGCAAGATCATTATGATTGTCTTGTAAACACTCAACTACTAGTTTGTAGTGTATACATTGACGTGCAAATTTGGCATGAGGCCATGGAACTACGCAACTGTTGTCACAGGGAAAATGCTTCAAAATCTTAACCACAGGTTCATTGAATGCCATGATGCTGAGCAGTTGAGGACCAGTCCTCAGCCAGACTTCTTCCAGTCCTCAGCCAGACTTCTTCCTTGATGTCCAGATATTTTTCACTCTTAGTTTCCATGCTTCTTTCCCTGGTAGAGTCTCCAAAGAAGCAGTACAGCGGGTCCCCTCTTCCTCTCACTTCACCTCCCCAGAGGAAAGGTAGATTGACTAAAATCTTACCTGTGCCAGATTCAAAGGAAATTTAATTGAGTGTCATGAACACTGTTTAACACTTCTGAATTGAAGGAAAAATTGCTGTGAAAAGTAATAGTCTTCAAACACCCCCAAAAGAGCAAGTGGCTATTTTTATATAGGTTCATGCTTGCCAAAAGAAAAGAAGTTCAACCTGAGAGTTTGACAGTACTTCAGACTACAAGATATGAGACAGTATGTTTGCATGAAGCTATTTTTTATCTTTAAGCTTACCTTGTTTGGCATCTTTTCAAATGTGTTAATGAAAATGCATCTGTTTGGAGAAACAGGGCACACTGCCTAATAAAATCCTTGTTCATCATTAGTTTTATGATAAATGCTTTCAGTACAACCTGATTCTAAATGTAATTTTTAGTATTTTAGTGTTAAGGAGGAATAATATTTCTGACCAGAGGAAAATTTTATGACTTGATCTCCATTGATGTGTGGCGAGAATGAACCCTGAAGACAGGGAGAGCAGTTTAAGGTACAATGGCAACAGCAGAAATGGCTATGAATTGTCTGTAAATACATCTAGGTTGGAGGCTAAAGATTAATGGGAAGAGAAGGATTCTTCCATATCCCTGAGCAATATTTCCTGTAGGCAACAGATTATTTTGGGTGATACTTAAGGATAATGCTAAAGCTTCTGAAGGGTTTTATAGGCTTTATTAGTTTTTTAATGCTAAATGGCCTTTTTCCAGTTTCTCATTTGTAAGATGGCACCATTGGCTTTTCTTTAGCACAAGATGAGTTGGTTTTGTTTGCTCCCTAATGAAAGCTCACCCTGTAAACCTCTCAAGCCCTACATTGATTCCAGCTCACTGAGATTTGGCTCAGGTTCCCATCCAGAACTGAAACTCATTTTAACCTGTTTTAACTCACCATTGTGTTTGGAAACATGTTTAATGTTATGCCATCTTAGCCAGGGCAGAAGAAATCTAGAATGTCTGGGGGTTTTTTTCCCCATATAAAACAAAATATTTCAAATCCTTCACTACCTGCAGTGTGAACATACAATGAAGAAATTCAGTTTGCTTTTCAAGAATAAATAGCCTAGAAATCCTTACAGTGTGTCCTATAGCATTGAATTAACCTATACCTGACATTTAAGTTTAATAATTTTCACTTATTCCCAGTACATAATTTAGTCAAATAGAAATAAAATGACTTGCTGGAAAAAGATATCACTAAGCTCTGTTAAACTTACCTGTTCAGCTGTTCAGGGATATCAAACAAACTACATGAGCAATTTCTTCAGCATATCACAGGACAATTAAAAAAAAAAAATCTTTACCATTTTATAATAAAGCTGTATATTCACTGAAATATATTTTGTATTTCATCCGAAGTTTCTCTGAAGTGCTTTAGTGCTAGGACATTGCTTCATGTTGGTTTTGCATGAGTTTATTTACAAAGATCATAAAATAATTTTCCTCTTTTTAACAAGCACTAGCATTGGGAACTTGAAACCCAGTTTATTATAAAATATTAGTTAAAGTTCTGCTAAGAAATGGTACAGCATGTTTTGGAACAGGCCCCATGAATAGTTTTTTTTTCTGTACAGACTTGTATGAAAATAGGCTTTCTTTATCATTCCTAATGTCTATTTCAGATATCTAAAAAATGTACATCAAATACCAGTTGAAACTTGTAAAGGCAAAAGGAAAAATACAAGTTATGTGAACCTTTTCTTTTAGAATATCAAAATACAAATTGTATTGTCACAATGTCATTTAAAAAAAAAAAATCAAGAAATACCAACTACTTCTGTAAAATGGTCTTTGAAATGGTATGTCTGCTAGAAGTGATTCATAAGCTGTAACACAGGAACCCCATCGTTGGTTGCTGAAGATCTGTATTCCAGTGGTGCTGATCTGTGGTGGCACAGAACTCCTACAGCACTTGCCTTCAGCTTGTGGAAGTTGTTTTAATTTGTCAAGGGAAGCAGCCTATAACATCAGCTGGAAACCTGCTCCTCTGGCTTGAGAGACCTGAGTGTCCCCTGGGAAGATTCAGGTGGAAAGAGAATGAGAACTTTTAGTTAAAGGTAGGGTCCCAGTCTAATGACCAATATTTGAAAAATATAAGTTCTCTTCTTTCTGCCGGAAGCACTGGCAGAAAGCAGCTAGGCAACTTCCAGGTTTTCCTGATGTCCCACTCATATACAGGATAAATTTCCAATGAGTCTTAGATTACTTAAACCAGTCCTTTCAGTAAATCAAGACAACCAAATCCACTGCAAGGCTTCTCCATCGGAAGATACTTCATGATTCATGTCAGGAAAAAATTTGTATTTTATTACATAGGTTCTCTCATGCTCTCCCTTGGAAGATGTAACACCCTTCTTTTCCAGACCTCAGCTGTCCAAGTACCTGTCAACAGCACTCAAATTTAATACCAAGTCACCTGACACTTTGTGTTTAACAACCCCTGACACAGACCTGCTGCTACAGCATTTTAATTAGGTGCTAAAAGATGTGCTATCTTGTTCTTGTCACATTTTTCTACATATCCTCATGTTCCAGACAAAAAAAAAAAAAAAAAAAAAAAAGCAACCTCCATCCACACCCTTTCTGTCTTGGGAACCCCCCATGGGAATCGGTGTTCTGAGAAAAAAAACTTTCTTGAAGTATCTGTCCTACAGTGGTATCCACAGATGGGGGTTCAGATTGTGCTTGTAGTCATATACCTATGCTTAAAGGAACAAGACCTTTTATTTTAGCCATTATATTAGAACTTCTCTTTTCATTTTTTCTTTCTGGTGACTTGTTGCAACCCTGTGCTGGTTGCTTTCTCTTACTTTTGTTGGGCTTCTTTATATCTGGGACTGGAACTCCTTTTATGTAGTTTTTAAAAACGTCTTCAGCCTCAAAAACACAGAAGCAAAAATAATGGTATTTCAGTTTGAGCTTAAGGGTGGGGAGTTTTCCTGTCAAGGTGTTTCATGGTTCTTCTACAGCCTAACAGCAGCAGCTGTACTGTGAAGAGGCTATTTTACTCTCCAAGGGCATCAGAAGCTGATCTGGGGTGGCAGTGGTACCCCTGGATCACCTGAGGTTTTTTCAGGAGGTTGAACTGGGAGCTGCTCTAAGGCTTTTGGTCAGTAATGGGAACTTTAGGTTTTGTGTAAAAATTCTCTTGGTGCACATATGTTCTCCCTGTCACACTGGGTTGCATGCAGCAGTGCTTTGTTCCTGGCTCTCCAGTCATCTCTTGGCTAGTTTTGGGTACAGGAGGAGGAGGCCAGGGCTGCAGAAATATCTGGCATCTGACAGAGTGCAAAATATTTTACAAAGACAATTGAAAACATGTGCCAGGAACAGCAAAAAAGGAATACTTGATCTACCAAAATAAACTTTAATCAATGGCACATCTTGCAGATTTCTGTTGAACCTTCCACTTAATATTTTTGTCCTTGTTCATCATTCCTTCTTACCTCATGTTCCATATGCCTTTTGAGGCTGCATCTTTTTTATGGATCCAATTTTAGTCACGGAAAGAGCAAATACAATCGTACGATCGTTCTCTTTGTAGAAAAGGTCTGAAAGATGAAGACTTCTGCCCACACAGAAAAGGAATGCTGAATTATTTTCCTATTTAACATATCTTCATGAGATGCATCCAACTGTTCACTTAACCTAGAGCCTGAAGCAATGAGGGTTTATGAATGAAACTGCCAGGACCAGGATCTTCCCTGCCATATGTCGCTGCTTCCCTAAAGATAGATGGATATAGAAACATAAAACGTTGTTTATAAAACAAGCTAGTCTTTGGTAAACCATGCTTTTGGCCCAGAAATAGCACAGGCACACTAAGTCATCAAATATTTTTCCTGTTTAGACAGAATCTTTAAAATAAGTATATATTAAAAATACACACAAAAGTATGTCATTAGATGTTTATGGTATTACTGAGAGCAGCCTTGGGGAGAAGGACTTGGGGGTGTTGGTGGATGAAAAACTGACTGTGAGCCAGCAATGTGTACTTCCAGCCCAGGAAGCCAACTGCATCCAGGGCTGCATCGAAAGAACCACAGCCAGCAGGTCCAGAGAGGTGATTCTGCCCCTCCACTCTGCTCTCATGAGGACCACCTGAAGGACTCCGTCCAGCTCTGGGGGCACCAGTGTCAGAAAGATGTAGACCTGTTGGAGTCACGGCCCACAGGGGGGCCATGAAGATGATCAGGGAGCTTCAGCACGGCTCCTGTAAGGACAGGCTGACAGAATTGGGGCTGCTCAGCCTGGAGAAGTCTCCAGGGAGACCTTATAGCAGCCTTCCAGTACTTCAAAGGGAGCCTATCAGAAATTATGGGGAGGGGCTTTTTATCAGGGTGTGTAGTGACAGAATGAGGAGTAATGGTTTTACACTGAAAGCAGGTAGATTTAGGTTGGATATTGGGAAGAAATTCTTTACTGTGAAGGCGGTGAAACACTGGAACAGGTTGCCCAGAGAGGCTGTGGATGCCACGTCCTAGTCTAGTGGGACGTGTCCCTGCCCATGGCAGGGGTGTTGGAACTAGATGACCTTTAATAGTCTCTTCCAATCCAAACTATTCTATGATTTTATGATAAAGTATTTTAAAGTAAACAGGCCATTTTCCTAAAAAGTGTTTTTATAGTTTGACGGGAATTCCTGATCTGAGGAAAAGTTTTATAAAGCACAGAGACAAGGCTTATCCATATTGTTACCTGTCTATATTTTTCTCATCATGATTTAATTATTTCATTTTTACATCTCTAAAAAGCCTTTTAGGTTGCTTGCAAATGGTTAGTTTATAGTTATGGTAGTTTATGTCAATGGAAAATATAAGTATTTTGATGACAGAAAAATATCTGTGTAAGAGGTTGAGTCTATAAGAGTTTGGCTGTAGACTGTCAACTGAACTTGTTAAAAGATTTGAAAGCATTTATTGTCTGATTTTATGAATGCCAACAATTAAACTATACTGAATACTTCAGAATAGAAATGAGAAAAAAAACTCCCAATCAGCACCTGCAAATGAGATCATCTTGCAGGTATTTTTAAGGAATTTGAATTTAACATCATTTTTGTGTTAGACCACAAAAATTCAATGAGTATGATTACTTATTTTGGATCAACTGTCATGAAGAGAGTTTGTATGAGATATGTGTGTGTGACTCCCTGTGTTTTCATATTCTTAGTCATATGGAGGAAGAAATTAAAAAAAAAAAAAAACAGGATAGATCCAAGAAGCAATGATGTTCTAATATTCCATTTCCCATTTTAATATGCATTTTCTTCTTTTTTGTCCTATGGGGTCCCAAATATCAATTTCAAAAGCTGAACAGCCTTCTCCCAGTTTCAATTCAGCTATGAATTCAAATCTGTACTTCTGGAAGAGGTTTGTAGCATTAGTGAATTCCAATGAGTTTTAGTAGTACCATGCTAATGAATTTAGTCCTGAAAACCTGAGGTAAAGCATGTTAGACCTGTTTAGGTTTTGAATAAAATTGTTTTCAGGTGTTTTTGACTAGCACAGAATCAAATCATGTTTTGACTGTCTAATCTACCAAGTAATACTGTAGCATAAAAAGATGGTTAAGTTGCATTGCCTGTTCACATTGTCTCAGAGGAATTTTTTTTTTTTCATTTTTACATTGTTTTATCTTCTTCCTTAACAGTAATTTGAGTGTAGTTCTTTTCATGTATTAGCGCTTTTTTTCACCCCTAGGCAAGCAGTGATTTTTCTCTATTTTTTCCAACAGAACTAAAAGAGGGAGAATAACTTGAGAATAAATTCTATTGAGATGTTTGCTTTTCATACTATTGCTGTTACGGTAATGGAAAGCAGAGTTTCAGTTTATATATGAACAAGCATCTTTGCTGACAAGAAACAATAAAGCTAAAAGAGAGGCATGGCAAGAATGGAAGTGGCTGAGCAGAAAGCATCCTGATCCGTGACAGGTGACTTGTAGATCAGCATGCCAACAGTTGATAAAGGTTTCCACTCTGCCTATTTACTTGACATGGGGCTGGAAGAGACTCTGATTTGGTGCCTTTTACTCTGTAGCCATATGAGCGACTTCTCTCAAGTCCTGTAAAGGTAAAACATTTTTTTCTTAGTCAATAAGCTGACCTCATTCACACAAAGATTTTCTCTTCTCAGTAAAGCTGAGCCAATAACAAGCTGCTGCGTGCTTCTGACAGTTGCATCATGGTCTGTTGTCCGTAGCAGAGTTTTGGAAAAGCATAGTTCATCTAAAATCTACCATAAACCCCCAAGAGTTGGTGTCTGTGTACTCACATGGAGTAAAAATCAGGATATTAAGTGCTCCACAGAAAAGTAATTACACATGCTATATGGAAATCTGCCATAATGTTATATACTACATGCTTAAAGAATTTGTTGCAATCAGGTGAAAAGTAATCTACCTGGGAGATGCGTTTGGATTCTGAGTCTGCTTTAATGACTCCTATAATATTTAGACCAAATAAAAGGACAGGATTGAAGGAATAAATTTTATTGTTAAAGGTATGTAAATTCAGAGTAATTTCAATAAACTTTCAGAAATTCAGACACATGTGAAGACTAACAAAACCTAACCTGAATTTTGTCCATTTGGTTTATTGTTAAACAAGGTATTTCTGTTTCTTTAACGAAGTCTCATCTAAAGGGATTTCTGAGAAAATTCACAGAGAAGACTCTCCAATAGAAAAGTTTAACATGCGAGATTGTGCTGTACAAGGTCATTTTTAATTCCTACTTGACTTGAAAGTTACTGGATGTCAAACTGTGCTGGGAAAGCCTTCGTATATAATTAGAAGCTCAGATTGCCTGGAAAGACTCGGTGGTGTCTTTTATTGCCAAAGAGTAATTTAATTACTCTCCATATACCCCACTGAGCCTGACTGAAGCCCCGTGTTGCTTGAATAGGTTTGATTATGGGAAGTGTTTCTATGAAACAAACATCTTCACCTTGCTCAGCCAGTCTTGGATGGGACCTTTTATCTGTAGCTCCTTCTTTTCACTTTCATGGTGATACACTAACAACAGAGAGACTTCCAATTCGTCTTGTTGAGGCATTAATGACCCATTAGCTGAAAACATTTTTAATGCTTGATTTTGGATCTCATTGTGCTTTTTCAAAGCTTTTGTTCTGACCAAGTAAAAATGTCTCATAATAAAGGTATGATAAAATATTTCTCCTTGCATACATTGATTGTTATAGATTTTCAACCAGGTTTAGGTTTTTCCTTTCTCTAGGTATTAATGAGTATGTCGTTATTCCTACTACACAAGTAGGGAATTGTGGCTCAGGAAAACTCCACAGTTTGTGTGAGGTCTCAGAAAAGACAGTACTGAAGTGCAAGCTCTGACAGATAATCATAAACCTGTCTAATTTCTGTCTCCTAGAATCCTTGCACATCATTCATTCCAGCCATGCAAGCATTAGAATCTCTTTAGATTTGAGGAAGCAGTAGCTTTGTAGGTGTTTTTTAAAAACAAATTGTCACTTTCATTTATTAATTTTTCATATGCCATACACAAGGCTTCTAGGAATACTGGTTCAATAAGCTTCACTGTGCCATCTGTAAAAGGTGGGTACTTGTATCTTTATATTACAGCTTGTAAGAGCACAAGAGGAACTTCTTGTGATAGGTAAAAGTAAATTAGTCTGGAACAGAATTCACATAGCAAACAATAGAAGTATTTGATTAAGTCTTAATATCATATGTCATAAAAAAGATGGTTTTCCATTCAGTCACATCAAAACAGGAATTGAAAACAGGTTTCGGAGAGGTGTTGTACTGCACTGGCCAAGGAACATTATGCCAGGAACACTGGAAAACACTAATGAAGATGTGCAGTATTGTTAGCATAGTTCTTACTGGTATCATGACCTCTGTCATGGACTGTAAAAATACTGGCCTACATCAAATGACTATGAAGAACAGCAAATGTCATAAGGCTTGCACTTATTGCTGAAAGACATGTCTTTTTTTTTTTACTAAATGATTGAAGTTTCCTTTTGTGCCTTTGAATACAAGTATTGATGAGTACTTTTTCATCTACCTTTAGCCATGGGCCACTCCTTTTCCACACTCATATTTGTGTGAGCTATAGTTTGTGGCCTGCTCATTGTGAAACTCACAACACAAAAACTAGACCCCAAAACCTGCTCCTTCTATTTCTGTGGTTAAAGCCATCACACATAAAGCTTGAAAAGTAATTTGGATTTTTCTGAAGTAAAAAATTAATATTTACCATTGTTATTAGTGTGATTAAAAACAAACAAAAGCAATTAAAAATAAAAAGAGAAAGCTTATAACTCTTGTAATTTTTAAAGATTAATGTTATAGCTTTTGGTTGGTTGGTTGGTTGGTTTTTTAGGGGGAATGGGAGTTGTGGTGTAAAATTATTTATTCAATTGCAATACACTGACTCCTAAATGCATGTTTTCTAGCTACCCCTGGGAAATCTTAGGATACTTAGGATCTTTGGGAAGTGATAAATGGAACTGAATATCAGAAGAGAAATTGTGGATAAAGAAATGAATAGTTGCAGTGATTGTACTGGATTACCATCTGTGGTATAGTTTAAACCACAGTGATCCCAAGGAAAAAGGTGATCAGCAAGTCAGCTATTTTTATATCACAGGTTATTTATCATTTTTTACTTGTGGAAGTCCAAACTTTGCAGCTTGCCATAATGTAGACTAAGGTGTAAAGTAATGAGTCTAGAATGAGTGTTAGTCACTGGTGTATGGCATGGCTGTTCTGACCAGCCAGCTATTTGACAAATAGAAAATACCCCCTGCTCTTAAATTGTATTTGTTCTGTTGTTCACAATATTCCAACTTTTTTCTATTAAACCAACTGAAATAAAGTTGCTTAACGATTAACTTTTTCTTTATGACTTCATAAGATTGTAAGTCCATAGGGCTGCTTTTAGCAATAAAATTGCATAAATATATTGCTTTCTAAATACCGAGTATGCATTTGTGCAGAAACTGTGTGACACGAGAGACAGCTTTCATGGCTGCCAGTGCTTTTTGGTTCCGTCTGCAGAGCGCTCTACTTCATCGAATGATATGGAAAGGAAGTTTGGGATTAATAAAATGGTAAATTTTTGCAGGGTTATATGCTTTAAGAGATTGCATTTCAGCACAATATTTAGTATCCACAACCCTCAAGCTGATAGTTAAGGACCTTTCCTCTTTTTGGCTCTTGCACGGATAAGTAGTTCATAGAGAACTCAGATTTCTGTACCACATACTATTCATGCAAATCACAAGAGTTTCTTTTCTTTATTTTTTTATTTTAATTTGTGTGGTGAAGGAACAAAAGACAGCACTCCTGTTCAGCTCGCTTCATTGTTTGAAGTAACAGTGTAATTGGCAGTCACTAAAAAACCTTGTAGCGGTATAGAGATAAGCAGATGAAGTGGTCAGAGGTGAATGATACTGTGACTACTCAAACAGCACTTCAAATTCAAGCATAAGTGTTCTTGGAAAAAAAATTAAATCTGAAATTAACTGTAACTATTAGTATTTTTCTGGTCACCATTTATCTTAATATTTTAATTTGCACTCTTGCACTTCAATATAACCTGTAAAATGGCCCTCCCCCAGCAAGCTCTGCTCTTACTGTGTAACATCTTCATGTTACTTCACAAGCACGAATGGGTCACCTTATATCAGAAGTTACATGAGACTCTAGTGGAGTTCAAATATCAAATTTATTTCTATTTGAATATTTTGTTTACTCTTGTTACTTTCATGTGCTAATCATTGGTTTCATATTATTAAATTAATTTTAGTTTAATTTTTAATCTACTTTTCAATTCATCTTTTTAAAAAAGAAATGTAATTAGAAGTTAGTATTCAAAATTCCCTTTTCAATTTCAGGAGAGCATAACGTTTCATACTTTTAGACATGCTTATTCTTTGTGAATCTTCTGAAAATATGTTTCAAGCACTATTAACTGGGCAGAAAATAGAAATTTTGGCAGTGCCAAGCAGGGGACATAACAAAATCTTTAATGGACCTGGTGGCATGGAATTTCCAAAGTGATCTTTGATTAAGAAGTTGTTCTGATTCCGTGTAAAAAGGGGTTCAGGGCAGGACCCACACAGAACAGAACTATGTACTCACCTCCCCCCCCACCCCAGAAAGAGAGAGACTTTGAAAAAAAAAAACTGATTGGGAGTTAAAAGAAAAAAAATGAAGTATATTGTTTAACAAGGAACGGAAAATTAAAAAGGGAGGTAAGAAAAAAAAAATATATGCAAAGATTAGGAGAAATACAAAAATAAACAAAATATACAAAACCCTCAGAAATAGTTCCAAGGTCCCACGGAGCGAAGCACAACCTCCACCTCAGAGCTGCAGGGCAGGAGTGGAGTTAGCACCCACTTCCTGCCTCTTATCAGAGTGTGTGTGGGAAGGGGAGGGAATACAGTGGTTCACCCCCAGCCGGGGTCCTCCCAGGTGCTGGAAGGTCACCCCCCCCTTCCAAGCCTCAAACCACAATAGAAGTTAACAGAATTTATGAACTGTAGTCTTAAAGTCTTGTACCAATTCCCATTGTAATTACCGCAGACATATAACAACCATGTTCAGTGGTTGATATAGTTCACGTGACTATCCAAAAGTTCACAAGCTTATCGAAAGCATACACACATCTTTTGAAATGGCAGATGTAGACTGAGAATCTCAAGGGATGTTTCTCTAGAGATCTCTGGCACTTGTAGTTTGGGTCAATATTTGTCTTACCCGGACTGTAGCCCTTGTACTCATGGCTGGGGTTTCAAAGTACAAAAGAAGGTATGTTTAGACAGAGAGGAAGCCCAAATCAAAATAAAACAAACCCAAACCAAAATAAAAACCCCAGACCCACACCAAAGCCTAACAAAATCAAAACATTCCAAATACTTTAAAAAAATTTTTCAGAATCCAAAATAAAAGTAATTCAGGTTCGTCTGTAAAAGGAACTTCTACTTTGTCATGCACAGACAGCTTTCTTCTGTTTTCATAGTTAATGCAGTGTTTGTGCATAGATAGAAGATATACTGCAGTTTAATTCTACAGCTTTCTGTGTCCAGTGCTTTAACAACGTGGAGTGGTTTATTTTCTTATGTGACTTATCTATCTCCCTTGCAGCCATAGTCCTAAGTGGATGTAAGAGGTAGTTCCAGGCTACATGTTTCTATTGTTTTCTCGATGGCAATCTGCAAATGTTAGGTCTGCAAAAGTCCTGGCTGCTCTGAAGTATCACACCGCAGCAGTCTCTAAAATGCAAAGAGATGAAGTAGATGCTGTAAATGGATTGGCTTTGGTGTGCCTCAGGGGAGGGAGGGGGAAGATAGTTTACTGATGGGCAAAAAAAAGTTAACTTGTATCTAGGAAAGATTCTTTGTATTGATTTGGCTTGTTATACTGCAATAGAAGAGAGTGGTTTGAACTGGGGGTGGAAGATCAAGGCAGTCAGCCAGGTCTCTAATAAATAGCTTTCATAAATGGTGCCAGATAAATTACACTGAATCTCTATAAACTATTCCTTTCCTATCCAGACTATCAAGAAAATACACTTTTACTTTTTCGGATGTGTTTTAAAGATACAAAGGTTGAGAGTAACAAAAACCAGAAATTTATACGTTTGCTAAGGAAAAGGGGATCATCTTTATATGCTTTTCCTATGTTTTCTTCATAACCTGCTTGCAATTGTAAGTGCACAGAACTTTAATTCTTTCTTTCAGGAGACACTTCAAAACACTTAGGTAGCACACTGGACTACTTAAGTGCATAGATCACATTTTGGGATATTTTACCTTAAAGAGGTGGAGTTGTTTTCCTTGTGGATATTATATGATGTTCGAATGTGATAGTAGTTGCATTTAAGTACTTCAGGAAAAAATTAGTGCCTTGGAGAAATAAGGGAAGAGGGTGCTGCTCAGAGATGACTGGGAGGTGTTATGAGACCTCATGGAAAGAACATACAGAATAAGGATGAAAAAGAACTGTTTTCTGAACCTGCATAACTACTATAAGGTAAACCACAAGCTTTAGAAGCTGCGTGGAATTTAGCTGGAAATGAACATCAAAAGAACAAACCTATAGTATTTAGTTTTCAGTGCAAACTCCTAAATGATCTCCCATCCCTGAAGTGAATAACTCCCTGTTCTGCAACAATGGTTTTCTATAGCATTTATATCTTGCTCAAGGCTAATCAGGGGAGGTTTATAAATTGTTGAAATCTCTTTATAGCACATTTAGAGCTCATTTCACAGCAGTTTAAGGTGCTGCAATGAAGCTAATAGCCTTCTGCATTTCTTAAGTGTTTGTGATTTAAAAAATGATATAACATTTTTAACACTTCAGAGTTATTTTCAAAAATAACATGGTAAATGCAATCATTATATAATCAGTTCATGATAAAAATCCAAGTGGTATGGTGACCTGTTTTCAAGCATTTTTCATCATGCTGTCAAACATTTTATCTGTTTGGCAGGGTGATTCATGCAAACTAAGCACATGAGAAATACAACAGACCAAAATCTTTATCAGGTCTAAAATCATGATCAGGGAGAAAGAACTTTATAGATTTGTGAGAGTAGCCCTTCTGTTTGTGAAGCTGATAAGCTGGAAGAGGTTATAGATTGTTTTGTCCTGTCAGCCACCTAAAAGCGAGAGCAATTACCCTGAAGAGACTGCTCCTTGCTGTGTACCTGCATTTAATATAACTTGTTATTACTTCCTGTATTGAACTATCAGAACCATTTAGAAATGAGGAGTCCTGAACACTACAGTAATCAAGTCACTTCTAAAACAGTCACACAATAGGAGGAGATGGAAATAAAGTTGGCTTAGATCCTTCCTTACATAATTTAGTTGCAAATTCCCATTGGTAAAATTGAGAGGGAAATCTCATTTACTGATGTAAAACATTTTTATTGAAGTAGCAGCAGCTGCATCCATGGTAATATTATCTATGTCCTATCAAGTATTAACCATTATCCATTTATCCAGTTGTCAATAACACGATCACTGCATGTTAAGTGACGACCTCAGTAAGAGTAATGGTAGTGATCCAGTGCTGTCATCTTTTTTTTGTTGTCCAGGAGCCTGTAAGTTCAGTCATGTGGCAGAAGATCCCACTGGGTTTTTAATGATCGGTTGAATCAGTTTTTACCTTGCTTGATATATCTGTACTTAGAAGCCATTCCTAGTTCAGACTGGCTGAAATCTGGCTGATTGCCACAGATTCTCAATTGAAGACCTCAGATATCATAAGATTTTGATAAACATCACAGATACAGCTCCTTTTCCTAAATTACCAAGTCAGTCAATGCAGTTCCCTAACCACCATGAGGTCTGTGGAAGTAAAGGATATAAGTAGAGAGCCTTTTGAGAATAATATCCAACGATATCATGCCGATGGGCATGTCTGCTAGTTTTATTCAGTCACCTTGAAAGTTTGAGAGCTGCTGATTTCTACATGGTGACTACTCAATTCTTTTTTTCCTACCATGTATATGTGCATGGATTTTTTCTCTTGATGACAGGCATTAGCGGTTGTTTGTTAAATGTTTTAAATGCTATGTTACAATCTTTTATATCTATAAAAGAATATTAATTTTCTGCCTTCTCAGTACTGCTTATTCATTAATCCTTGAGGGCTGAGTTTGGAACTATGCAGTAGGAACCTTGAGCATATCAAGGATGTACATCAAAACTGGTAGTTAAAGGCTACTGAGTCAAGATACCATATTTAACATAAATATTAGCCTGATTATTTTGTGCATAAGCCTGGATTTATTTATACAGCTGCATTTCTTATTTCTTACCATTTGGCTTGATGTGGGATTTGTTATGGCCTCAGTGATTGGTTTACAGTCTAAGTGGTTATGTGCCTAACACGGTAGTGCTGGGTTTACTGAATAATAATGGGATGGTAAATATTTTAGTTCTCCACTCTGCAGTAGTTAGGATTTCTAATCAGGGGCATGTCATAAACTATAAATAGGAGTTTTACATTTACACTACATTTACACTGTCTCCAGCATGTCATCAAAGCTACTTTTTTGTTTCAACTTGTACCATCCTGCTACTAAATATATGTGAATTTATAGTAAATCATCTGGTAATTCACTGCTTTCAGGTTATTAGATTAATACTTGTAAACTACTTTGAGCAATAAATAACAAGATGAGGGCTTTTAATGTTTAGAGATATTAAGCATTGTGTGCTGGATCTGTATTTGACAAATGCTCTTTGCTAATGGAGTATATTTAAAGGAAAATCTGCATGAATTAGTTTTAATTACTGCCATATTAAAGAGTGTAAAAACAACTAATGTCAAAGGTGTACCAGTGCTCTTGAGTCAGAGTTTTATCACATGTGTATGATTAGAGAACCTTGTTTACATAAATATTTCTTCAAATAAACAAACAAGCAGACTCTTCTTTGAAATTGCAGCTCTACCATGCCCTGAATTTTTCAGGCTTCTATGTCTTTTTAATCTCTGTAAGGAATTTCAGGTATTTAAACATGAAGAAGCAGCATCTGTTTGGGATAACTGAAGCGGCTGTGTAATAGCTAGCCTGTGAACTTACAGGCTGAAGGCATGGAAAATCCTGCAGTACCTGCGTTTGGGAAAGAGCAATGTTCTGTCCAGCTTGATGTTTTGGAAAGGGCATAACAAGGCAAAAGCAGGTGTGTATGAGGATCTGTCTGCCATGTAAGATACTGTTTGGTTTTGTTTGGGGTTTTGTTTGTTTGTTTGTGGGTTTTTTTGGGTTTTTTTTTTGTTGGTTTTTTTTTGTGTGTGTGTTTGTTTGTTTGTTTTTTTTCTTATTTACCACAAAGATTACAATTTTTTTCTAAGACAAAGGCATAAATGAGAATGGGAGAGCTTCAGACAGGCCTGCTTGCAATATTTCATAAACACTATCGGTTACTAACTTTGTAAATATGGAAGGGAAATGACAGCAGTGGAATAGCACAAGTTAGATTCAATTTGGTGCAGCTCGAAGGAGTTCTGCTGAGCTATTACAAAGCAAGAACAATTAACTGCCAACAACTTGCCTTTTGAAAGGAACAACATGAGGCAAGTCTGCAATCCCTGCAACAACTTAATGGTCTGCCATCAGTAATCTGGTCTTTCATCTATGTCTTGGGTCCATAAAGAGACACTTTCTTATACCAGCAAATAGTTTGCTGTATAAATAAGTGGTTTTATTCATGTTATTTGTTATTTATTTTCTTTTTAAAAGTTCTTGCTAATGAGCGTTGCTTAAGCTGTATGTTGTAGTGGTGCTCTGAAGTTAGGAAAGATTTCTTATGAAACAGCGGGCTGATTGGTGGCTTAATGATCCAGCAGAACAGAGAAGTTAGTAAGGGCTATGACAGCCAGTAACTCTGGAGGGATTTGTGACTTACAGGTCAGCCAAAGCACACTGAAGTAGAAACTCCCCCGACACTTGAAATCATGCTCCTGGGCAGTGTGTGCTCAGCTCAGTTGTCCTACTCATTCCCACTGCACTCCTGCTGCTCTGGTGGGGGCTGGAGTTAGTGGCAGCACAAAACTGACTTCTTTTTTTTCGGTTATTGTTGGTTTTTTTGTTTATTAGGTTTTGGTGTTTTTTGAAAACCTTTTTGATTTGCCACCCTTTGTGTTTTGAAAGTGCTGTGACTTCAGTGGGAAAGATAGAGTGGCATTTCATGTCTGGTCTGTGCTTATGATTTGTGGTGGGTGAATGATCCAGCTATATGGCAACATCCTAAAATAGATTTTAGCATTC
>NW_008618522.1:53239-71396 GCF_000691845.1 Merops nubicus
ATCTTGTTTTTTTTTTTTTTTTCCTTTTGCTTTGGATATCTAATATATTTCTTTTTAAATGGCATTTGCTGCCTCTTTGATCTTACTGAAGTTGGAAAATGTCTGGAATCAGATGCATACAAATAGGCATTAGCAAGTGTCTGGCTCTGAAAACTGCAGTGTCTACCGAGGCAGAAAAAGCTCCAGCTCTGCTGTATTAACTGTTATACATGAATAGTCCCATCATAGTGCAGTAGCCAATAGTGACATATACATGAAAACTGTTATAGCCCATCATTCATTTTCCAGTAGAATAATTCATAAACATTCATAAAACTTTAGCTATGCCAAGTGGCAAACTTCCCATCCTGCTAGCCTGAGAAGTCTAAGATTTTTCATTTTACAATGTAAACATTTTATTGTGACGCTTTTGGATTAGAATCACATAAATCTCTCAGCGGTGAATTCATTGCATATATTTCTTGCTGAGAATATAGCTGCAAGTAAGCAGTATCCTCTGACACTTGTTATATAAAATTTACTTAGGGGAGGTAGCAGAACAGCACCACGACAGAAATGTTGGATCAGAAATTATAGAGAGAAGAGTGTTTTCAAGGAGATCGAAAGCACAACACGAAATGAGCAAATAAAGCCTTATTTGCTGCGTGTTGTTTGCAAAATGTTTTGAACGTCTTATTGAATGTTTCTTCCATGTGAATTATGCATGCACTCTTGTGCCTTGGGAAGATGCAAAACACTATATATGATGAATGGAATACACGACCTCCTGATGGTTTCTAAAATATTGCTTTAAATGGAAAAGTGAACAATTTCCTATCTGCCAAGGATTATTTTATTCCTTTTCAACATGGGTAAGCAGGAATATTGCAGTGAAGGGGAGATTCCTGCATGTGTTCTCACTGGAGCCTACTGCATGGCATTAGAGGGAGATATTGCTTACTGATGCACTGAAATTGAGTTTCTGTAGGCTAAAAAATTGTCTTTCCAGTAAGCTCCAATTGAAAGCAAAATGTGTCCTAATTTCTTTAATAATTCCACTTAGGTCTGATAACTTTTTAAACCATTGTGTTTGACACATGATTGGTGTTGAACTGAAACCATGAATGCTTCTGATGGAACAGCTAGACTTGCCCTTTGGAGAGAAGCAAAAGCTTTTACCATGTGTTTGATTAGCCAAGGCTGATGCAGAGGCAGTTTTTCAAACGTGTTAGTCTTACTCCTGTACTCAGTGCTTTTTGGATCACACCTTCTTACAGCTTTTCCATTTTAGATCTGAGTTTAGGGCATAAGTATCAAATGCATATTTTTTTTCTGCTTCATATTTCCATGAAGATACTTCAGTTTTAAATGTAGTCTTAGGTGCATTGTCATAATAAGGCATTCATCCACTCACTGAATGTTTATACAATATTTCAAATAAAATACTCATTATACTTTTGGACTAAAATCTGGGACAAAATCTTATGTAAACACTTTTTTCTTTATGTGAATTTTAAATACTTAAATGAATGCTCATGTAAAATTAGGGTAGTGAATCTCTGAAAGTTAAATTCATTCTGCGGAAGGGAATTTAAGAGTACAATGAGAAGTGGCATCAGCTGAAGTACACTGAAATACCGAGTTCAGGAAACATGCAGTTGGGATTCCACTGCTGGTATCAGAAAGTGAAACCAAAGGCGGATGTCGTATTAATTGATTTAATGTATAAATGTTCTTAATCTTTTTTGTGACATCCTGCTTCTGTCATGGAACTCGCCTTACCAAAAAAAAAAATCCATACTGCTTAGAAAGTATCATCATTAATTATATAAGATGCTAATCCTAGACTTTTCACCAGAGATAATAATTGCTCTGATTTAAAGAAAGGATTTTTAAAAAAATTTAAAGTGCAGCTTTTGAACCTGGGCCTCATTAATATATGCTTAAAAGTGGAACTTAGAAAAACAAAGAAATAAACAACAACACCAAACAAAAACAAACAAAAAACACTCCAAACTAAGAAAAGACCACAACAGAAGGTAATAGAGTAGTGAACTCATACGCTTATTATTCCTAAAAGCAAGAGGAGTTTTACCTGGCTTCTTAAAAATGCTCAGATGGTCAACTCTTACTTGGGTGCCTGACCACCACTGAAGTTTACAGGCACTCACTAGAGCTCTGCAACAGTAAACATGGTAGAAAATAAACAGTTGAATTATTGAAAAAAAACCCACATTTTTTCTTGCAAGATTTTTTTTTAGATTATACTCTTTTGATCAGAGACCAAATTACACTTAAAATAGCAATTAAAAGTTGTGATTTAAAAATTATTGTTGGCTGTTAACAGTCGGGGAAAGGGGGAAAAATGTTTTAATATAATTAATAAGGTTAATATATGCGGTTTCTAGTAGAAGGTCGTCATGTGGATGAGGCAATTAACTGTTGAAGTGTGACAGTGTCAGTAAGAACATGCTGGAGAGAGTGTTCCTAATAGCACATGGCAGTGCTGTGCACCTCTGTCCTGCAGGACGACCTCCAAGAGGAGCAAGTCTCAGATAACCTGGAGGTGGAGCTACAGCTCTGAAGATTGTCATTTGCCCTGCAGGTTTCTTTATCGGGCAGAAGAGGGTGAAGGCCATGGTACTGTCGTGGGGCTACCTGCCAGCACAGCTGGTGGAGGAGTCACAAATGCCAAAAGTGATCTGTGGTTTGATTCAGTCAGCTGCAGGAAACCTTCTGAGGTCTATGTTGTTATTCTTGCCCTGGGAAGTGGAGGATAATTTGTTGGCAAAAGGTTTCATGGTGCCAAGCAGAGAGCTATTGTTAGAAACTGTTAAAATAGAGGAGACAGGGAACTCACGACTGGCACAAACGATCTCTTGTCATTAGGACTAGAAATGCAGAGTATTACTGATGCCTGAGGATGGAAGGAGATGGGTATGTATATAGGTACACAGGCAGGTGTAAATATTTTGTAGGGGAGAGTATAAAACACATGAGAAAAGAGCAGAAAATAGCTAGAACTCTGCTTAGAAATCGCTTGTAGTCTTCACTGCTTATTATCTTTCTGGCAAGGGCAGTTGCCTGAACATCATTGCTTTGTCTTCTGATTGTTCAGAGGGCAACCCAGAGACGGGAAATAACCATGGAGAGAACAGCAAAACACTGGACTAATTTTTCTGAGGCTGTTCTGTTGTGATTATTCCTTCTCAGGCACAGTACCAAAAAATTGCAAAGCAGTTCTCACTTCTTTCCTCTCTACAGAAGTCACAAAAAGTATTTAGATCAGCTCAAACAGTTAAATTTATAAGCTTTTATGCTTATATTCCCTGAAATACATGTAATGAAGACATAAGTTCTTGATATTGATCCATGTTTTTAGGGCCATCAGTCCTTTCTAAGTGATTAGTGTTCTTATGTAAATTAATACACAACTCTGACAAAAAGAGGAGTATGAGGCATCAGATGATGCAGAAATTCAAGTGATTAAAGTTTCAAATTTGCCTGTTTGTGATCTTGCATCCTCAATGAAATTGCTTCCAGTGCTCCAGTTGCTTGGGGAGCTTTTGGTTTTCATAGTTTTCTGCCCTTTTATTAGGATGAAGGCTGTCTTCTGTTTTTGGGGTTTTTTTTGTGGAAATGCTCCTCTGGGGCTCTAGCCTAGGTGAGGATCTGCTATAAGGTAAAAGTTATGTTAGATCTGAAGGATTAACAGTGTATATTAAGGATTAAACTTAAACAGTCATTTAAAGGGTGCATTTCTGTAAAGAAAGTTAAACATGATGATACATCTCTTCTTTAGAGAAGTGACTGTGAAAAAAAGTGAAATTAAAGTCTTGGATGGTAAATATGTAATCTAACCTGGAATTATTTTGCAAGTGGAAAAATACCCGTTTTGTCATTCTTCTCTTCAGTAGCCTCTTCAAGTTATTTTGAGAAGACACAGCCCTCTGAGGTACGTTATGTGATGAGTCAGCTAGAGACTTAGAGGTAGTCTGAGGAGAAAAAAAAAAAAAAAATTACAGGATCCAGATCAGAAGATGGGGTTATTATTATATGGTAGTTGGAAAAGGCAGGCAAAACTGAATGTTCCTGCTGCCTATACACTGTGCTAGAAGATACCTGGTTCAAAATGTACAGCATCACCACAAAAATAATGCTTCATGTCCTGAACTTAATTTCTCTCTTAAATTCTTGAAAGGTCAGCTAAGTCGAGGCCACAGTAATCACCCATCCTCCACCACAAAGAGCAACGATAAGAAAAAAAATCAGCTATGAAACCAGACCAGTTCTTGTGTTTACCATAAAGCTAATGAGATTTCTTTTCTCCAGTATGGTGATTAGATTACTCATTTAAAACCTTGCTGCTTTAAAGGCTCAAATCCTAGTTTTCAGCCTGGTAATCCATGAGCCATTTCCTTTGTTCCTTTGAGAACTTTGTCCCTTTTTTTTTTTTTTTTTTTTTTTTTTTTTTTTTAGTAAGAAGCTCCTCTCTTACTGAGGCTAGAGGATATCAATGTATTAAAAGCAACCAAATTATTTCCTAACATGTTCTCAATCAGCCAGGGTAGATCTCATTTCCTGCTACATTTGTTTCTCAGTTATTCAGGAGGCCTTAGTTTTGCATCTGACCCATTTAAATTAACATTATTAGGCATATCTCACTATGATTTTGTTCTGGGCAGAGAAGCAGGAGTGGGTTCTTTTAAGCTATAAGGTATCTTAATATATCTGTATATTACACCATGATAGACACATCTTTATTCTGCAGGATGTGAGGAGCTCATGGTCATTCTCTAATAAGCTACTGGAGTCAATTCTTCCCTTTCTCAGTCTTGCTCAAACAGCAAGCTCCTAGAATATGTCAGAACTTGTTTCTAGTTGACCTGCAGCTGATTGAATTGTACTACTACATTTTCTTGTTCCTGTTCAATTAAATAGCCCAATCTGTTTCATACTGCAGTAAACCTTAACATTATATCATCAGTAAACGTCATTGGGACCCTCTCCTGATTGGGATGAAGTCTTTAATGAAATGCTGGTCTTTAATACCCTCTGATTTAAGCAAGTTTTAAAATTGCTTTTGTCCTATCTACAGAAATACATGAGGGCATAAGCATCTTCCTGTGCTATACAGAGGCCTTTCTTACACCTACTGTTATACTATTGGAAATAAACTCACAGGATTAAAAAAAAAGCTCAATATGTGAATGAATACAACCCTGAGGAATGAAGCTTCTGACAGAAAATGTAGCAAATATTATATCAATACTCAACTTTCTTTGTACCTGTTTGATGGTTCCTGAAGAAGGATTTGAATATTTTCTGCATCTGTTAGCTGGTATGATATACTGAGGAGATATCCTCAGCAGGCGCCAGACTGTGTCTATCTCAGGACAAAACACTGCATGAATTTTGATGACAAGCAGTACTGAATTTTAGCTTTCACCTATACTTAGCTTAAATGGTTCAGTTTTTGTGTTTTGTCAGGGAGTTTTACTGATGCCAGACCGTGTTAGTTTTCCATTGCTGAGATATTACACTCATCATGTTAATATCTTGTGCTGTAATTAAGTTTGTTAGAGTTATCTCTATTTTTGGTAATGTTAGGTAGCAACCTGGCCATATTTTACTAAGCAATAGTCGCTTCTGTCTACACTTTATTTTCTTTCCTGTACAAGTTTTTAATTTCCCCCTCAAACTCTTGCTATTTCATTATATTTTGTCTTAATTTTGTACCTTCTCATTTGCTGGATTTTTGATGTTGATTCTACTACAAAACATAAAGTGTCCTTGTAAAAAGGACTTAGGGTGATGAGAAAGATGACATCTGGGCTGTAATGATGTCTCTCAAGAGGAAGTTTCTACAGCCTTCAGTGACTATGAGATTTTGCACAAATTGAGTAAGATCCTTTGAATATGAATCACTGTTACATTTTCACTGCTGTTATTGTTCTCTTCAATGTAATATTATATTGAGAGAGCTATTATAAATATATGGTTTTGACTCACTTTACAAATAAAAAGCTTTACTTAGATTTTCATGGGCTTTCCAACTTAATCCTCTTACTTACTCTGCTTACTTTTACTCTCTAACCTCTTTTCAGTGTTTTTTGACATTTTAAAGTTGATCTGTACTAAAAGGGAAGTGCATAACCAAAACATTCTGTTGCTTTCTATTCTGTTTTACCAACACCATGAAAAATAAATATATCCATGTCCCTGGGTATGGACGGAATTTGCTTTCTTCTCACTCCAAAATAGAAAATACTGGTAACATAGATTTAAATCATGTCTATAGAGCTTTGAAAGTTATGTTGGCATGCACATAACATGTGATAGAGTTTTTACATAGCTGTAGTTCCATTTTAAGAAGTGTCAGCCTTAACTGTGTCTCTTCAAATAACACATTAGAGACCCTTATTAGGAAAATTTGAGGTCTCAGCTGCTTCTGTGTATGCATAATGCAGAAAGAAATCAGATATCTCATATGCCCTATTGCTCAGAAACTTTTCCATTCAATTAGTGAGCACTGAAGTAGATGACAAGATTATTAAACAAATATTTAATAGATGAAAGATTTTGTAGATTTATAGTCTGTATTTTTGACAGAGCCAAACATTATTCTGAAATAGTGTATCATTGTTATTTACTGAGAGATAAAAAGAATGTTTTTTTGTGGTGGCCGGATAGCTGATCTTCCACAGTCATATACTTGCAGCATTACATATATGTGCATATATTTAAGAATGTATGTATACTTTACTTCTCCGTCTAACTAGAAATAACTGTTAACTGGCACATCAGTAGTATGACATAGCTCAGTGCTGGATCTGAAGTTTGTAATTATTGCTCAGTCTTGACTTAGAGCTGTTTGTTTTGGGATATCAGGTGAAGTTACTCATCCATGAGAGACAGGCCTCCTGAATGCAGTATGACCAAAATTTGAATCAAAAGTTCAGTCACGTTTAAATGATCTCTCTCCAATGCAGTGATTGAAAAAGTTGTGTTTCTAACGGAATAGAATTTTTTAAATTCCGATATACCTTGTGGAACTACAGACAATAATTATTTTCTGTATACTTTGTCAACTCAGATTTTCAGGACTTGTATTTCAGTTAGTATTTTTTAGCCTGAGGCTAATTAACACCTAGCCTGAACCCAAGAAAGAACGAATAGCATAGGGTGAGCACAACTGATAGCTGGAAGTCTTAATATCCACCCTTTGTAACTGATACCATAATGACCATGGTGACTGGAGTAAGAAGAAAGGCAAGAAAACAGGAAATTGGTGAAAAGCCAAGAGAAGACATAAATGTGAAGGAAGCACAGGAAGTGAACTAGAACAGGAAGAGAGAAAGAAGACTTGTTATGCATTATGGGAGGGCTGGTTTGCTGCTTTGGGGATGTTTTCAGTCCTTCAAGAAATTGTGCTGGGAGCTATTTGAGCTCAATGGTGTCTGCATTTACCTACACTCAGTCTGCAACAGACTAAGATGGAGTGAAGTTGTTTAGATTCATCAGATTGAGCCCCTTAAAAATGGTTTGATGTGTTCTGGAAGGATTGGTTTCATCTCACATAGACATAGGCATTTTTTTGTGGGTAATTCTTGAGGTATTTCCACTACAGAAAGTCATTTTAAGAGGCTTTGGTCAAAATAACAGAATTGAGTGTGTCTAGTAATGGATATGAACTTTTGTTAGTCTCTGAACAGCCTGTAGCAAAAAGTATCTGTTACTGTTCTACCTTAGGAGTCCAGATCGATGGTCAAAGTACTTTTTTCTGTATGTCAGTAAGATACTAGTTGTCTTGATAGACAGCTTTCCACATAATACCTATGCATTGCAGGGATAGGGTGAATCAAGGGGAAAGGATGTTGGGATATAAAGGGTGTTCAGGGAAATATGAGAGGAGGAGAAAGTTCAGCTGAGTATGATCTGTGCAGCACTTGGTCCTCTTAGCGCTCTGTGGTGTTCAGCTCTTAATTTCTCTGAGTTTAGCCCAACTCTGTATCTGTGATACTGGGTTGATTTTTAGAAAATATAAAATCCTTTCACTGAAAGTGTTGCTCCAGTAAAAATCATCTAATATATGCTGCTTGACCAAAAATTTCTAATTGATGATCTTGCAAGAAAGTTGTCAATTGGATTAATTTATCTCAGGCAATGAAATAAAAAGCAATCAATAACAAAAGGTAAAATAAATGACTAATAATAGGGGTATCTGATAGTTTAAATGAAGCATACCACATGCATTATTATGCCTCACAGCATGTGAAATACACTTCAGATATGATATTGGTGCTAGTTTACTAAATTATAATGCGTAGCAGAGTGAAAAAGGTGACATTAGTGGACAACATTATTTAATCTAAGAATCTCTTTTAAAATTATTTGTTGCTTTGCAATTTGCAACTACAGATTTTATGATTGCTTTTTAATTGTCTTTCTCTTTTTTTCATGAGGGGACTTGTTGAGCTGCTGTGACTTGAGCTGTGTTCAGAGCACAGTGACAAAGGTAGAACAGTTGCTCCCTGTGAGCTCTGGGGCACAGCCCTGAGGTAGTCTGAAAGCCAGGGGACTCTCCAGTTCCTGTTGATTCTTATGCAGGGCAGGAAATAGAATTTGCAAGACAGTAACTGATTTTAAATTGTCTTCTCCTTAACTTTCCCTGACTGAAAATTTGGTTTATTGGTTTCCCGTGGAATGACCACTGTTACCATGCTTTAAGCAGGGAATTATATCTTGCTGAAAGCTAGTAAGATTTTTTGGCAATATAAAGAGGAATGAGAACCAATGCTTTTTCGGGACCGACATTTGGCCAAACTGCCAAGCGGCAGAAAACATATCTCAGGACCAGATGGAACTTGTATACCAAGAAACTGGTAGATTTAAAGTATCATCTGTCTTGGAAACCTTTGTTCAGTCATGGGAGGAAGAATCTAACTTACAAGCATTTCCGTTCTGAAAACAACAAGCAGTCCTTATGGTTAAACTGAGGCTAGGAAGACTTTACATGTGGTTCTTCAGTATAGTTTTCTACACAATTACTTGTCCTTGAGAGCCATTAGAGGCTAGAACATTTCTTTCTTTTTTTGTTCTTCAACATGGGTATAAATATTTATCTTCATAAATCAGTGAAACATTCCAAGAATATACAAAGAGATTTAACCTCAGACATGACTTTAGTTTTATTAATGCACACTATTTGCATAGGAGCAGTACCCATGAGCTACATGCGTGGCCTATTTTTTATACAGAATAAAAAATAAAAAGGGAGCCATTATGTAGCCTCTATGCTGAAGTTTATGAAAGTCAGCAGGTGGACAAGGATGATGAAATGGGAGACTGATATCTTGTCAGTAGGGTAAACCATGTTCTCAACACACCACCTAGTCAGCTGGGGTTTTTTTGTTGTTGTTTTTGAGTATGCTAGAACAAAAAAGTCATTTTTTGTTCAAAGACAGGCTTTCAGGTATTTGCAGGCAGCTCCTTCAAGCATAAAGTACAGGGAAAGTCCATTCCATCTGAAATTATTCCATCTGAAAATTTAATGAGCAGGAGATGGGAGTTGATGCCATTGGCTGCTCTGAGTCAGCATCTCATCAGTGAGCCAATTCATTAACCTCTTCCAGTTGAGGGGAAAGGTCTTTCTGACTACCATGTAGAGATGTCCCTGTCACATTGGCAGAGGGCTTGGTTACAATAGTTTTACATTGAAGGTACTGCCTTGAATTGCACAACATTAATCTAGTTGAGAACAGGATGAGAAGAAAATCAGGCTGTTTATTGACACTGAGTGTTGAGATGGAAGTGACTTCAGTGTGAAAGTCTGACACACAAGTAAATTCCTTTAACTTCATTTGAAGACCATATGGTTTTATCTAAAGTAAAGTTGCTAGCATCATGCCATTTGCAGATTTGGGAGACAGTGTATGCCTCAATATCATCAGTGCTTTAATTACCTCAGTAAGTATGATGCTTAGTGGCATTTCTGGTTAAAGTCCTAATTAGCCTTCTCTATCTCATGAACATGTGAAGGTTTGGCTTCTGGCTTATTATCCTCCTCATTATTATGAATGATGGGGCAGCTGTATAAAGCCTCCACTTTTACACGGCAATGTAATTATTTATGAAAAGGCCTTGCCCTAGAAATAGAAAAAAATTATAATTACAGTTAATTTTTTCATGGTTTATGTATTTTCTGCAGTGAAATGGATGCCTATAGGACACTAGTTACTGAGGGGGGAACAGCAGTACACTACCAGATAGCCTTATTGAAAATACATGAACCTGAGCTTACATTGTTTTCATATCTTTGATATCAGTAATTTTCTTCATGTATGTACCTTTCCTGTGCTTGAATTCATGTCATATGTGTGTTTTATAAGCACAGTTACTGCTCAGTTTTAACAGCTTACAAAGACTGACAGGAGGATGACATAAAGCTGCTTGTTGAGCACCTCTACTCATGGCTACCGTTGCTGTTTCTGCACTTGTAAGGGCACAGGGGCTGCTCAATACCCGGTATATCTCACAAGGGTGTGTTTAAGGGTTGTCACAAAGGCAGTTGTTGAATTTACACATCAGAGCAGTTGGCAGTTTTCAGATGCTTTCTTTGTACTGCTTGAGAATGTCTCCATTGGTTAATTGAGTCTGCTTTCCTGCTTTATTCTGCCAGAGCAATATCTACAGTAGGCTTCAAAATAGTAATTTTCTTTTGTAATTTCATGATCAGCTGATTATCTGTTGTTGAAATGGGCTTTAAAAAAAGTAAATGCTTTAATGGGACATGATTGTATTTTGAAAACGTCTGTTTATGGACAACTTTCTAGTTTCTTAAGGTTTAAGTGAAGTTTCAGCAACCTCATGATGGATGTATTGTGGTCTCAACAGAAAGGGTGATGAAATGGCCTTGGTTTAGGCTATGGCTGAGCTGGAGAGCTGCCTGATTTTACAGCATTTCTTTCTTCAGTGTTTAAGTGTGAATGGTATTTGCAGCGTTCTTAAATCTGAGACTCATTGCAAACAGCTTCTTCCTAGTACACAGGCAGTAGCCCTGCTCTTGTGGAGACTAGGCAGCAGGTCACAGTGATGAGTGGAATAGAAGCCAACAATATGTGAATGAAGTCAGTGTTCCTGTTCTGTTCCTGGTGACACAGTGATCTTGTCCCAGGACTGTCACCTGCATTTGTGATGAAGAAAGAATTGTAAGTTCCATTGTGGCAGTGTTTGAACAATGAATAATACAGCACAGGTAGCATTTAATGATTTCTCTTGTCACCTGCTTTCCCATAATTTAACATCTTGAAAAGTGATTTTTATTTTGATTTCAGTATCAATGTCGAACTGCACTGCTGGCAGACAAGGAGGTAACAAACGAATGAAGAGCAATACTGGTTTCATCTTCGGCAACTCCGAGTGTCATTTCACCATTTTAAAACACTGCTGGTGGATCACTTTGTTCTCTAAGAGCATGTGGATAATAAAATGGAAAGCAAGGGGCCAAGAACAGATAACAAGAGCATGCAGAAAAAAAAACATTGCTACCATATGCCACTGTTTTTGTTGTTGGCATTTAGGTTTCCTAAGGAAGTACAGCAGAACTTAATGAAGGGAAACACTCTCGCAATTACTCCAATTCCTCAAAAAGAAAAGGACCTTGCCAGTGCAAACCAAAATTGTCTCTCTGAGACTCTGAACTGCTCCTATGTGAAATACGTTTTAAGGTATTAAATCAAATCTAGTGTATATTTGGTGATGGTAACATAACTTTAGCAGGGATGTCACAAGGAATTACACAATTCTCAAACAGTGATGTTTTGATCACTCCCTTTAGGGTAATGCTTTGTATTTTATTACTGATGCCCCCTGCCCTGATGCTCAGATAACCACATATCTTTTATTTTCAGGCAGTTACCCCAAGCTATGCATATAGCAAGCTCATTCTTTTTGCCATGGTATTCTACAGTCTTCAAAAGTAGAAAAACAAAAGTTCAAAACTACAGTGTCTTTCTGCAGTTGCTGAACTGTAGCACAATGTGACTTTGGTCACTAGAGTTACAGTTTCCACTTTCAACAGCGTTTAAGAAAACGATCCAGAAAAGAGTTAATGGAAGAGATTATTAGACTTTTTATTTCTACATAAACCTGTGTCACAGTAAAAGGAATGCTTTAGATATAACATTTTTATCCTTATCCATTAATAGTGTCAGTAGTAGTGCTTTAAATCCTGTTTTTATGAGTGGAACATTATGAAGGAGAATGACTTCTTAAGTAAAGAAATCTACTTCATTGTTTAAGTTATGATCTCCTCTTTCCTCACACTTCTATTTTGTGGATTGTTCTAGTTGATTGGCTTTTTTATGTGTTTTAAATGTACATTGCTTAGTTCAGCAGTTCTTTATGGCAAGGCAGGTAACTAGGGAAGATGCTGAATGTGGGATACTTCTGTCACAGGAAAAAGCCCGTTCACGCTTAAAAGGGAGCCATGCTGATTAGCCCTGAAAGCTTAATAATACATACTTGTCAATGTGGGTACCACTTATTAAATATTATGGTGAAAAAAGAAACTTTTAATTTTTCTTGTTTATTTTTTTTCTACTAATTGAACATCTTTGGATTTGTTAGTATTAATTAAATAGAAGATTTAATGGGAAAGAATATGAGATTTTTTTTTTTAACCCTTAGCTACTTTAAGTATTTGCACTGCTAATTTCTGGCTTCATATCTGATGGTGCATAAGGCTTAATCCAGGATTTATTAGCATGCTCACAGCCCAGGTGGGATCCTCAGCTGTTCAGAGCTGCCTTAATGAGAGAAAAGAGGATAAGTAACTGTCCCAGACACAGACATTGTTCCTGCTACAATGAGCCACATGATATTAAAGAGTGTGTGGAATTCAACTATTCATCTTGGATACTGTTTCTAAGTGAATACAGTGGCTAGCAGAGTCTGCTGAAACATATCATGTTTGCAATATTCCATTAAAACAGGAGTTTCCTTGAACATATTTCTGTATTTTTTGCCTTTTAACTATATGAACTGAATAAAAATAATATTCTATTATAGTTTCCCATCTCTATGTGAATTGTTGAAGATGATAATATATATCTTTATTTACAAAATACTTAAAATAATTAGTTTTTGAAAACTACATATAACCTTTGTTTTCATATATTAGAAGCTGAAAAAGGAGGCTAACAGGAGTAACATAGCTTATGAGGCATTTTTTTTTCCCTTAGCATGGATTCAGATCGGTATGGGCACAATCAATTTGCCTGGCTGCAGTCAAAATTCTGATGAAATCATTGGAATTGTCATGTGTATATGAGATGTCTAAAGGAGTTACTCAAAATGCACAAAGTCTGTGTCATTACATAACTATTACAATGTAGGTTTTAAGGGGTTTTTATACTCAGTGAAAGATACATAATCAGTACAGAGCAATATGCAGAACTGCTGCTAAGGTGATTTCCAAGGGAATTAGACATGTATTTTTGTTAATTGTTTTTATGGGAACTTGCCTTGTTTATTACCTCTTCATTTACAGTTAATTTCTGTAGTTGTTCTTTGTATATAATAGAAAACTACAACTCCTTCCTTAATGGCATTCTCTTTAGTAGGAATATTGGTAAACATAAAATGCTGTATGGGTGTTTCTATGAACTTGGCTGAAAAAACATGTATTTTTATTATATATTTCAGTAAGAATTATGTGGGGTTAAACATCTTCCAAAATGTTGTTTTATAAAATCACGCTATCTCCTAAAGAAAAAAAGAAAGCTAAGCTGCTAAATTGTTCTACTGTCATCACCATCTAGATAGAAAAAAGTATTGATATTTTCCTCATTACTCATCAAAATATACAAAGAACAAATGTATACTTGGAAAAAAAAAAAGTGAAATAAATGCAGCTATAGCCAGCACACCAAATAACAAGAGCTCAGATGTTACTTTCTGTGATTTCTGTGTTAACTTAGTTCAGTTCTGTAGGAGATTGTAAGACAGGTGAGAGTTTCCTGTGATATAGAATTCAGGCATGATAACATGTGTGAGGCTGGACAGACAAAGCAAAGGTAAAAGGATAATAGACAGAGACAGCGTATCTTTAAATGTAGCATGTCCTGCTACATAGAAGACTTTAATATGTATTCTTATCACCTCACATCTTTTTTCCATGATGCAGCATTCAAATGCTTTGAAATAACACAGCTCTGTAACAAATTGCAAAGGAAAATGCACCGAAGCATCTTCCAAAAGCTTCCTTATTCTTAGAGGTATAATGTGAACCTCATACTGTACATGAACATTTTCACAATACTTTGAAATTGATTTAGGGTTCCACAATATTTCCACAGTCAAGACACTCACTTTTCTGAATACTCTCTTGGGCCAAGCTGCACTTTGCAGGACATGTTGTATGAAGAGGGAAGATGGTCAGTGTGGGCAGGTCAACTCAGTTTCCCTGTATTTTATGCACTCCTTTACAGAGCTACAAGGGATAACTTAGCAAAGTTTCTAGCTATGAACTGGAGAAGTGTTCCCCCCCTCCCTGGCCCTGTTAGCTGAGAAAATGGGAAACTAATCGGCCAGGTACTGCTACTACCGTTGGATGGGAATGATTTGCCCCAGATCACCCAAGTCTGAAGAACTGGAACTGAACCTGCTATTAGAAAGCTGTAATAAAATATACAAACTTGGTCATATGTTATCCAGTCCTAGGTTTATTTGATCCAGTACCCTGTCTCTGACAATGGCCAAAAGCAAAGGTCTGTGGAAGTGGATGGGAACAGAGCAGGCATGGGTTGGTACATCCTTAGACTGTTGTCCCACCTGTAGGCATTCTGTAGCTCAGAGGAAGGTGGGGTGGCTGTACAGTTTGGAGTTTAATGATTTCACTTCTATTAATTTGTCTCCTCTGGAGCCTATATAAACTTCTAGAGTCGTGTGGTGGGAAGTTGCACAAACTAATTGCATGTGTGCAAAGCACCACCTTTTTCTATTGCATTCAACCTACATTCTGCTGACCTGATTTCATGGCAGCTGGTGCCATATTAGAATGATTCTTATTTGTGATAATCATGAGTTGGAGATCTCTCTGTGGTGCTCCCTATTTTGTTTGAGCTGACTGTCCTTGCCCTTCTCCATGTTGCACCATGGAGTTATACAATGGCAGAAGATATCATCTTTCTTTTGTGATCCTTTTCTAATTGTTCCCTAATAACTGGCTTGTCTGGGAAGCCAACTTCTGCTTTTATCTGCTGATGTTCTCATGATCAGAAATTGAAAACTCTTGTTCATGGAAGAGTATGGCCAGTTTGGGTCACTGCGCATGTGAAATTAGATTTATTTTTTTCCTCCCCACAACCATCATTTTACATTTCCCCGCAGTGGATGTCATCTCCTCATTTGTTGCTGAGCTGCTTGGTCGCCAAAGTCCCGTATGTTACTCTGCATGGTTCTTCATATTTACTTTCTGAATCATTTGATATCCTTCAAAAAGATTTAACCAGTGTTTTAGATAGTTTGATGAGTTGCGTTTCCCATGCAGGTGCAGGCAGCAGGGCCACAGGCGGATGTGTGGGGAGTGGCTGGGGCTGCCCTGTGCCAGGCACGGCCGGTTCCAGCCAGTTCTGGCTGGTTCCAGCCAGCTCCACAGCCCTGTCAATCCGGGCTGGTGGCACCTCGCCAAGCACCCGCCTGGGAAAGGGCAAAGTGCTGCTTGGGAGTGAGGAGGAAAGTGCGAGGAGCAGCTCTGCGAGCGCGGAGGTGAGAGCAGGAGGGGCAGGAGGGGGTAGGAGAGTCCCTGCAGCTGAGGAGAGCCCGAGCTGGAGCTGGGGGTGCCCCCGGCAGCCCGGGGAGAGCCCCCACACAGAGCAGGCAGAGCAGCAGGGAGGAGTCTTCCAGACTGACCTCAGCCCCTCCTTCCTCATCCCCATCTGCTGGGGTCAGGGGGCAGGAGGTAGAGGAGCTGATAATGAAGGAGTGCAGGTGGGCCTGGGAAAAGGAGCAGGACACAGCATTTTAGTTTTGACTTTGTTTCTCACTGTCTACATCTCTTTTAATTGACAGTAAATTTATTTTCCCCAGGTTGAGTCTGTTTTCCCTATGATGGTAACCGGTGAGTGAGCTCCCTGTCTTTGTATCAACCCACAATCTTTTTCATGCTTTCTGCGCCTGTCCTGTTGAGGCAGTGGATGAGAAAGCGGCTGGGTGGGCATGTGGCAGCCAGCCCACCTCAACCCACACATTTTTTAATGTGTTGAGTAGTCTGGGTGTTCTTGTAGATTGTAAAACTTCCCAGTGACTTCCTTGTGCTTTGAAAACTATGTACTCCCGTTTTGTTTCCAATCTTTGTATACATATTGTGAGGTAAATGCTTTTCTTCTTATCTCAGGGCTACTTAAAATCCTGAAGAGCTGTGATGCAGAAACTTACATATCCCTTCTTTATTCATTCCTCTTTGTTTAATCTTTTGAAGAACTTTAAAGACATTTTGTGCAATAGAAGTTTGCTTTCTCATTACAGATGGCTTTGTGGTTATGTTTCCAGTATAATGCCTGACCTGTATATATGAGCCTTCTGAAAAGTTACCTGGATTCCATCAAACTGTGTCCTGTTGATGAGTTTTCCCTACCTTCTGCCCTTGGATACTAGTTCTGCTTTCTCTGATCTTCCCAGCCATTGGTTCTCAGAGGAAACCAATTATTTTTAATGTTTTGGGACTCTTTCAAGTGACTGAAGTTTGTCAACGAATTTCAAAATTATGGGGCAGGGAGGAAAGGAGAGAGGGAAGGCAAACAGAATGAAGGCCATCACAAAGGCCTTTTTTTTAATTTGAAATATAAACTGAAAGCAAGAGCAGTGTCATGTAACACTGATTTTTTTTTTTTTTTTAATTCCCCCCCCCTTCCTTAGATAAGATTTTCCTGTAATAAATACCACCTGGAAGTTGGCAATTGTGTTGTTTTTGCATAGAGCAAATGCAATGAACAGCTGTAATGTGACACATCAGAAACAATGAAGGCCACTTCTGTTTACCTTGAGATTTGGTGACAAGTATGTCACTAAAAAAAGGAAAGATGAAAAAAGTTTCCAATAGGAAGTATCTATTACTTATGTAATTAAGTTCAGTGTTTGTAGCCTACAGCACAGGAAAGCATCAGTGTGAGAAAGTATTTCAGGTATTTTAGTTTACATATTTTTTAATGTGTGCATTATTATATAACATTCAAATGGATACTTCTCTGTGCAATTACATTACTTAAGAGATGGAAGATACATATTAGTAGTCTAATTTTGCATGGCAGAGGCAAAATGGAAGTTGAAAATAGTCTCCGAATGGATGAAAACTGTATACATTGAAAATTTTGTTTTTCCGAAGTATTGATCCTTTTATGAGTAGTCTGTCAGATTTTAGCAACTGACTCTAGCAGTTTTCTGTGTCTATTGAAATTGCACTTTAATGAAGGCAATAGTTTTGAGAAGGAACATCTGTAACAGACTTTCATAGTTTATCAGAAATATGAATGCATCTTGAGTCTCATAATTTCTCAGAACTTGATGGAAAATTCTAAGGA
The DNA here is from genome assembly GCF_000691845.1 of Merops nubicus. Classification (NCBI taxonomy): domain Eukaryota; kingdom Metazoa; phylum Chordata; class Aves; order Coraciiformes; family Meropidae; genus Merops; species Merops nubicus. The sequence goes on from NW_008618522.1 coordinate 70,801, forward strand.
AGGTTTATTTTAAGCTGTAGCACAGTAAATTTTGAAATGTAGTCTTGATTTTAAAATAAAACATGTAACAGAATGGGACATGGTTCATTTGCTTTCACTGCAACAAGTGAAAAGCAGAGATGTGAAGTTTGCGCCAGGTAATAGGTACAGAGATATGAAACACCCTCCTCTGTCCTTTAATGTTATATAAAGAGACATTTTTTTTCTGAATTAAGAGGTGACAGATGATCAGTGAAGTGAAGAATAACCTGTATTAAAGTTAAATTGGTGATCTAATATGTGTTGTCTTTACTTCAGTCTTGCTATGATTTAATGACCATGCTGGTATACCTTTCAGCATAAGCCAGTTCTACACTATGCAGGTAGGAGAAAAATCAAAATTTTTCTGGAGATGTTCTACTGAACGATCATTTTCTTTGACTTTAGATTTCTCTATTGGTTTCCAGTCATCATACCTGTAGTACTGGTTGCAGATTACAAACAGAACAGCTTTAAGCGTATGATCTGTAAATGCCATGTGAAAAATGGCTTTTATTTTTTTATTATTTCCAGGTGCCTCTTCTGGAAGCTAAGATCACAAGAATGTTATGGCAGTT
>NW_008618522.1:71427-76825 GCF_000691845.1 Merops nubicus
AGACAAACATTACAATGGTTGGAGTCATTGCATATCACACAAAGTTGAAAAGTGGAACAGAAAATGATCACAAACAGAATAGTAGAACCTTTTTATGAAAGAGTCAAGTCAAAAAAAACCACCTCAACCAGAGTATATGAAAAGGGCAGTCTTGTAGGAAGCTGATTGCTGTTAATTGAGAGTTACATGTAAAAGTATAATTAATATTTTGCATATTTTGCCTGATGAACTTTACTAGCATGCCAAACCAGATGAGCTCAAGACAGTTAAAAATCACTGCATTTAATCTTCCTAAAAATAGCAACAGAACCCATAAATTGATTTAAATGGAGGAGGAAGCAGGAAGAAAATATTTATGTAGATGAGATATTTTGGTACTATTTGGTTTTCCACAGACTAATGTGGATATCTGACAGGTACAAGATTTCTGATACTTATTTATTTTAAAACAAACTAAAATAATAATAACAAATATTTCCTTAAGTCTTATAACTGGTTGCCCACAGTGTTATGTCTTGCAAGCTCTCTCAGAAAGCTGTCTGATCTGCCACTAGTCCCCTAACTGCTTCTATTTGTACTTTTGGATGGCAAAGAGCAGCCATGCCATGGTAGCTTTGGAGCTACTCATGGTTGACTGATTGTCTGATTACTGCCCTTTAGCTGACGAATGAAATGAACAGAATAGCTAAAATTTGAATTCACCCTGCTCTCCTCTGTCAGGGCACTAATTGGTTGCAGTTCTCTCTTCAGTCATTAGAGTTCACAAAGTTGAAAGTTAAATTTGTGAAACCTTAACCTTATCAAATTTGGTTGAAATGGTCCAGTGAATTGAAAAGCTATTGCAGGGAGAGTGAAGGACTGACAAAGGGTGATGGACAAACAGGGAGTGTTATATATATATATATATTACTTTTTTAGGAAAGCAGGAGGAAGCTAGGATAAAATATAAGTACTTTCTAGTCTGTTACGTAACCTCTGAAATAGCATAACTATAATGGAAATAATTACCTTAAAATTGGATGTTGGCTTGAAATACTAAATCCTTATATCTCTGTAACTATACAGTTTTCATTTGTTCTGTTGAGCCACTTTGAGTCCTCATTAAACTAGACATTTAATTTAGAGCAATGTTCATGAGCAGCATAGCACATGCTTTGGGTTTTTGGAGGATATCTAAGCTGAGATCTTGAGAGTTCAGAGAAATCCCATCTGGATAACAAATTCTTTCCATAAAACTGGAAAATACCATCAAGATCTGGTACATGGGAAAGGTATTCAGGACTCCGAATTTACGAGATCTTAACCTGGAAGTTATTTTTAAAATAGTGAATGTTAACTGTGGTGGCGAAAGGATGCTAAAATGGCTTCTTGCTAATGCTTGGAAGAAACAGAACAAGGCTGGTGGTTGGATAGTGCAGCTGGAAATGATAGTCCCACAGATTTCCTCATGGGTAAATACAGGGAATTCTGGAACAAACATTTGGTAGGTCTGTTGTTTCTGACATTTCTATGATATAAATAAGGGTGAACTTTGCTGAAGTCAGTGGACTTATACAAGGAGCATGTGGCAGTGAATTGGGTTCATTTTTTTTCTTTGCTTAAATTGGTCCACAGATTTTAATTACCTGACACAGTCCCCGCATGAAGTGCAGCCAGGAAACATTATGGAACTTCTTTTGCAATCATGTTATTTTAATGTTTCCTGCAGATAAAAAAATTATGTATTTGGACATGTAGGAGCATAAGGTAACTATCTCTACTTGATTATTATTTAAGAGCATCAAAGAGTTTTAAAGCTATCAAAGCCCAAATGTTGCATGCAATATGCAAGATCCTAAGGATTCATACAATAAATATAGTTAGGCTGAATTCCTTCCTCTGCTGTAAATATAGTTGAGCGGGGGCTAGAATCAAATTATCTCCATTGGTCCAGTTAAATGAAAATTATCCTGTGATTGTGATTTAAAAATTTAATGAAACCTACTCTCATTTCCAAGTTTATTAATAGAAACTAAAGTGTTCTACACTAGGAGAAAGGATAGTGGCACTTGGAATGTGAAATGAAGGGTATCTGAAAGTATCCTAAACCTTGGAAGTCATTAGGAAACATCCTGATCAAGCCAGTCGGGACTGCCTGAGAGGAACAGTAAAAGCTGACCTGGGATTAGCTGCAAAGAACATTATAGTGGCTAGTCATCTTTGTAACATTGCAAAACACAGACAGCTCTGCAGACAGAAATTTTCTGGTGTGATCACGGACTACAGGGGGTGGGAGTAAACCAGTGTAGTTCAAGTGCTGACAGTCACACATGGTTGAATGATGCAGTATGAGGAGTTAAGAGGACCAATTCTCCTGGCTGTTGGTCACAAATGCCAAAGGCATTACACTTTCAAATCATGAAACTTTCAAAGGTCAAATACCTGCAAAAACCAAAGCACGTACCACTGGCTAAATTACTGCAGTGAGCACAGATTAATACTGTCAGTAAGACTGAAGTGATGATAATTGGAATACTGAAGAATGTTTACTTAAATACTCACTCTGCCAAACACCAAGGAGTTGGTTTGCATTCTATTTATATAGAGTATTTTATAAAATACCTGAAGAAGAATACATAATTTCTGCAGTTTGGGATTCTGAAAGTTAGGAAGGCAGAAATCTAGAGAGATGATTTTTATACATTTTCAAATAGCTGTTAGTGATAAAAGGCAGGTGAACTTGAAATTCAGATCCAATGATGGAAGGAGGCAGGTGAATATATTACCAGGGAATATTGGTGTAAGGACATGTGGAAGTGACACTCAGGACTTTCAAACTCTGAAGCCTAAAATTGATTTGGCATTGTAAGAAGACAACGAAATGCAGCAGGGCTTATGGACATGTGATGTGGGAAAGGGGCTGTTGGGCTGAGGTTCAGAACCAGTTGTTCATCCAGTATAAATATATTTAGTGCTTCTGTGGCAAGACAGATGGTAACTGCTTTGGTGACTTAGTGTTCTATCATTAAGTGTGAACTGAATTGCTAATTTATCATAGAATGGTTTGGGTTAGAAAGGACTTTAAAGATCAGCCCCCTGCTTTGGACAGGGACACCTCTCACTAGACCACATTGCGGAAGGCCCCTGCTGGAGCTTCTACAACTTCCCTAAGCAGCCTGTTCCAGCATCTCACCAGCCTCTTAGTGGAAAACTTCTTCCTTACATATAATCTAAATCTACCCTTTTCCAGTTTGAAGCACTTACCCCATGTCTTGTCACTACAAGCCACCTCTCCCCATTATTTCAGATAGGCCTCCTTTAAGTGCTAGAGGGCTGCAATAAGTTCTCCCTGGAGCCTTGTGTTCTCTGGATAGAACAATGCCAACTCTGTCAGCCTGTCCTCACAGGAGAGGTGGGCCAGCCCCCTGATCATCTTCTGTTCAGATCCTGTTCATCATCTGATCAGTGCCCACTCCAATAGATCCATGACCTTCTTGTGTTGGGGGCTCCAGAGCTGGCTGTAATGCTCCAGGTGGGTCTCACAAGAGTGGAGTAGAGGAGGAGAATCACCCCCCTCGACCAGCTGGCCACGCGTCTCTCAATGCAGCCAGATATGGTTGGCTGCCTGGGCTACACTTGCATATTAAATCATTAACATATTTAATGATTCCTGATTTAACGTTTAGAGGGCTGTAGGATAAACAGTGCAATAAAGTTGCTGTTAAGGCACAGTGAGGATGAAGTGGCTCGTTCTTTCTGGGTCAGCTTTAGGAGATGACTTCCCAGTAGGGTAGCTGCAGGCCAAAGACAGAGTGACTGGTTGTCTTTGGATTGGTTTTGGAACTGACTCCCAGCAGGGATGAAGAACAATCTGTCTGTGCAGGGTGGGAAGTGGAAAAGGGCACAGCTCATAGAAAAGCAAAGAGCTGTAAAGGTGACTTTAACACTGGGAAGTGTAACCTGCAATAGACACTGCAGCACTGATCATCCTAGCACCTGAGAAGCGGCTGCTGTGGAGGTGAAGATCATTCTGTGAGCCACCTGCACGTGCTAGGCAAAACACTTCTGAACCCCTGTACCCTCAGAGTGGGTTGCATGGACCAACAGAGGGGTCTCAAACCTTGGTGGACTGGGAAAAGTCGAGGATTTGGGAGCATTCATTGTGATTGTAACACTACGCCAGTAGTAGTCATTGTACCTATATGTCGTGAGGTTTGCCTTAATAACACACAACTGAGTTTAGACAAACATAACTGAGAAAATCACACACTATTGCTAGACCTGAGTTATCACAGTTCTGGGTTATAAGGTATAGGGTATAAGCTGTGGAAGCTTTGCTTCTGCGCATCTCAGGGAGTCCCAGCCTCTGTCCTTACAGGGTAACGCTGCTCACAGTTTTGTTTTCCTGCTCATAGCACAAGAAGTGATTAGAAAGGATTCAAGACAAGCAATTGGAAGTCAGAATAATTAACTTGTAGTGAAAGATTTAATGGACAGAATTTGTTTGCATATCCAAGCAAAAATGAATTCTGGTTAACAGTAACACAGTCTAGGTGTTGATGGCTTTTCGATCTAGTAGAAAAAGCAGGCATAGAACATTGTGGTGGTCATAATGTGACAACAGGTATGAATTTCATTCTTGGAATGAAACCCATGAGCACATTCATTGTTGTGTCACTAGTTAGCTCAGCCATGGGAAAAACCTCTTTAAGGATGTGGTGAATATTTTGCCATTATCCGAAATCAGGAAAAGGTGTAATTTAATCCTACGTTTTCTAATGGGTCTAGAAAAATATTGGAGTCAAGGCCCTTCAGAAGGTGAAGAAAAACATTTCAAAGTAAAATGTAGTCTTGTGATATACACTGGTTATTGCTCAGTTCTGAAATACAGTAGCATTCTATGTTTTTTATTTTCCCCTGGAGTCTGCTCAGTTAATCATTATTGTTGCTAAATCTGACATGTTTTCTACATTGCTATGGAAAATGGAAAGATTTTGCATGACTGTGATGAATACTGTAGTTGTTAAGATTTTTTTCTCTCTGATAGGTCGTAGCTGTTTATATTTCATTGTATCTACTTTTGGGACTGCATTTGTCAGATTCGTTTCAAGAAAAGAGGGTCCTGTCCACCATTTTGTTATGTCCCTAGATAATGTAGACAAGACAGGCAAAGTCATTGCTGAGAAGATTAGATTAGATAATGCTTTGTGCTTTCCAAAATGGACAATGCTTGCTTCTAATTTTATCTTTGTCTAGACTGTGCTTCCAATGGCAACAGCTCAGCATTGAAACATTTCTCAGCAGGAGCTGGAAAGAAATTATTTCCAGGAATGGAGTTATCAGACACAATGTGCTTTTATTGTCCACAAAGAAAGGAAAGGTCTGGCAAATGTTTCCCCCCCCCCCCCCACCTTTTTAT
>NW_008618522.1:76856-99513 GCF_000691845.1 Merops nubicus
TTTTTACTACCATATTAATGAATGGGAAGCACCAAAATGAACAGTTCTTCATATGCAGTATAAATCTGATAAATTTTCCCATGTCTTCTTATGCACTTTAACTTGAATTGTGTATGCTACTGCAGTTTGCCTCCTTCCTGTAGGTGATCTATGTTATTTTTAATCAAAGGTTTTATAGCTAATCCTTGTTTATCAAAAGAAAGCATCTTCAATCACAACTCATTGGGGCTTTCATCCTTTTAGATACATCACAGATATTCTAAAATACACAAAATCAATATGTAATATGTGAAAGATTTGCTTGTGGTAAAAGGTCAAGAAAAAGAATTTTTCTTCTAGACAGAAATACTTGGAGGTGAAATATTTTTCAAGGTGTTTTATGTCACACTTGAAGTCACATTTTTTGATATAATAATCAATAAAGACCAAAATGATAATCATTTCATTCTATCTATATCAGTGCTTATGAACATTACTGATAAATCTTCCTTTGCCTCCTACAGGGTTGTTTAGCTGTGGATACCAAACAGAATGTTTTATTCTGTAAGTATTTTCTATTTCCATCTAAAATTAAGATATTGAAAGAATTTTTTAATTTAATATAGAAAGAGAAAGATATAACATGTTTTTTTCCAACTTATAAGACTCACTGCAGAAATAATAAGTTGCAAATTTTGCTGTAAGCGAAAAAAAAACCTCACAGGTGTTTTAATTTTTTTTTTTTTTTTGCCTGTGAGAAAGCTAATGTCAAGCATTCACTGTGCTTGGGAAACTTTGGCTCTCTGAAGTATGCTGTGAGTTTTGAGATACATACTAATTGTGGAATAAATCATGTAAAAGGTTGTTGAAGTGTAGAGAACACTAATCAGCTTCATGAAGGATTGAGGGTTTTGAGAAGTGTGTTGTTAGGTGAATGTAGTGGCAATGTGTTCATATTTGTGGAGAGACTGAGGAACTGTGCAAAAAGCTTTGCTCTGTCCTACAGAAAAGAATTTCAAAAAACTCTCCCTAAAACATCATGCTTTTTAGTACTCATTACATTATTCCATTCTTGGACTTGCATACATTTTACACACTAGGAATCGAAGGAAGTTCATTAAACTTGTTTTCTGTTTGGAATTTTTTAAGCCAACACAGGAATCTGTACAGTGGTCTAAGTTTCAGGGATTGCTATGACACTGTTGGTCTGGCATTGGCTGTTAAAGCCATAGTAATGTGATTACTGGCTCTGTAACTACAAAAAGTACATGCATTAGGAATTTACTTAATATTGTTTCCGTATTGAAAACTAGTAAAAAATTACTATTGAATAGTCCACTGAAAAAGCCTGTATTTTTTCTTTATAATATCCTGAACTGTCTAGTATAATTTAATCTCTTATTTTAAGATGCCATCTCTCTGAAACAAATGATCTTTACAAACCTTTCAAGGCAGTTGTCATAGAATCATAGAATAGTTTGGTTTGGAAGGGGCCTTTAAAGGTCACCCTAAATCAGAGGAAACTAAACAAAGATATAACAACATGCAGAATATGCTGCTTGAATTATGTGTTTCTAGGCCAAAAAAAGCATTGCATTTACTTAGATATTTTGATACCTGTACCCTCAAAAGTGAACTTATTTTTTGCTGCTTTATTTTGTAAATTTTTCATAAACGAAGCTGAGAATGAAGGTTATGGTGCTGGCTGCAGATCATTATGCTGAGGATTGCAATGCGCTTTGGAAACCTGTTTAGGCTGTCTGGACCAGAGAAGGTAAGAACCGAAGTGATGTTTAAAAATTTTGTGTTTTGCTGGTGCAAAAGCAGAAATGCATTGTGCATATATGCACAATGGGATAAAGGCTGTAAACACTCCATAGAGGAAGGGTCCCAGCGGTGATTTACAGAGGTTGTGAGTTGGTAGAGCCAAAAGCTGTGGAGCATTTGGTCTTCATTCAACCAGCAGCAGTTCATACTTCAGGCACACGCAGAAAGCCAGACAAGGACCCAGCTGTTTAACAGTGATTTTTTTTGTCTCTGTGACTTAAGCTGAGGGGAAAAACATTTTTTTTTTTCCTTAGGGCTAAACTGGGACTTGAGCCTACACGTAGTGCAGTTTTATAGAAAGCAGCATGCAATCACTGAAATATCTAATTTTTTTTAGAATGTTATGGGGATCATATAACATACATTATAGTTTTATATAAAATCATTCTGCCTTCCTGAAGTCCATTAAATATGAAAACCATTAAAGTGCTTCTACCCTATTCAGACTTTAATACAGAACCTCAGCAAATTCTACTCTCCAATTACAAATACTCAGGTCTGATAGAAACTGAATGACCAGTCCTTTTACTGGTCGTGGAGTGTATAGGGAGCGTAGCCCTGAAGTCCCAGTTGCCTGCAGAAGCACAAAGATTAAATGCCTGGTGTCTGTAGAAGGCACACCTCAGCACAGATTAGACAGAGTATGGTAGGATGCAATTCAAGTGTTCTAGCCTCTCAGAGCAGTGAAACAGCCAAAATTCAGTCCTGAAGACTGCCAGGAGATTGCAAGCAAGCAGAATATAGTTTCCTATCTATTGGCTGAGATTCAATCTCATCTAACTTCAGATTTCTGCAGTACAGATATCTGTATCTTAGCTAAGGTTCTTTTGAACTTGCTGAAGAGAAATAGGCATTTCTAGGTTGTGATTCATCAGACCTATTTTGGTTTTCTTCGTTTTTTTTAGGAAAAGATTAGGTGACTGTTGTGCCATTCTGAGCTGGGTGAAATAACAGATTTTGGCCCCTAGGAAGTAAAGATATTTCAAGCTGTAGTGTCCTGTTGAGAATTTGAAATTTTTTGATGAATAAATTGAGTTTAAGCAACCTATTGTTCTCCTCCTGTTTGAACTAGAACTTTCAAAGTGGGCTGATCATTTGAAAGTGTAGTGGTAGGTTTTATGAATAACACATATGCTATCATTATCATTAAAAACTTAATTTTAAATAATAATTTAAAATTATCATTAAAATCTATGAACAATAAATACTGTAGCTTGCTATCACATTAAAGCTACTCTCCTTCACCGAGAAACTATGAAACCTGATGAAAGAGTAAGAAAAACAGAAATGAGATTGAAGTTTAAGGGAAAAAAAAAGAACTTATTAGCAATTAAAATAAAATCTCGTTCATTTGATTTATTGACACACAAGTTTTCCTGGTTTTACTCTTTGTTTCCTTTTCTCCTATCCCGCTTTTCCAGGGGGTGGGGGGAACAAGCGGGCAGCTGTTGTGGTGCTTGGCTGCCTACCAGGGTTAACCCACATCACTGAAATTCTTCACCTTTTTCATCTTTATCATAATTATCTAACATCTTAATTTCTGGCAGGAATTCCTTTGAGCGCTGATGACTGCTGCATTCTCAAAGTTTTTGTTTTGACAACATTACTTCATTTTTCACCTATTTAGAATGAAAGCTGGCATTCATACACGTGTGCACACATGTAAGACAATTATTACAGGACTCAAACTTGTAATAGGATAATAAATGATGTTCAGATTGGTTTATTTTACTGATCATTGTACAACTGGAATTTTGCATTTTGAATTCCTTAAAGGTAGGTGTATACCATGATTCTTCATGTGGTTACAATGGAACATGTCAACTCTTCAGATATTTATTCAGTGTATTTGGATATAACTTCAATAAGTAGCCAGTGTACCGATGCCCAAATAAAAATTAATCTATGTTATGATTCCTGCTAACTTATGGATGATTCTTATTGGCTTTACTGAACATTGTTTTTCTCTGATAGCTCGTGCTGTAAAAAGGTATCAAGAACAATGTATCAATTTCAGTTTAGTGCATTGCTAGCTATTTTTAAGATGATAGGTTAGGATAAAAAGAGGTGGTATGAATTTATCCACACTGTCCCTAAATGAATATCTGGGAACATTCTGTGAACTTAAGCATATTACATCAAATGAAATAAAAAAGCATACGAGTGTTGAAAGCTCAACCATTTTATTCTGCCCTATTGTGGCACTGGCAACTCGTGCACACTACTACAGCACTACAGCTTCCCTCCAGGGTCGTGATTCTGCATGCCAGACACCAAGACCAAAGGGAAGCTGAAGCAGTAAAGAGCGTCAGGAGGTGCCTTGTGTGTCTTTCACAGCTGCAGCTTGGCACAGCAGCCCCATCTCTGAATCCGGGCCCCTAGGGCTTAGGAAAAGGGAGCACTTTGCCATGCACCTGCACAGCTGTGCTACTCCTATTAAGTCTGCATCCATTCCTGCAGTGGAGAGGCCACTGGAACTGTACAAAAGGTGCACCTAAATCCCCATGTCTGCTTTTGTAGATATCAGCTCTTACCCTTGTTTTTGTTCAGCTGCAACTTTTTTCCCCTTCTTTGTTTATGTGCTATCTTGTTGTTTGTCTTTGTCTATTTTTACTATGGCTCGAGGCCAGAATCAAGTCTTATTTCTGCTTCTCTGAAATATGTCATATAAATATATGCATATAGATAAGTATGTACACTAACTTAATTAAAATTTCTCTTTTCATAACAAGGATAACATTGTCATCTCCGTAGAATTTTTTCTATTTCTGAGCTGAATATATTAGGAAAGAATGACCAAATGCTCATGTCAGTATTGTGCTAATTTCTGATTGTTACCAGGGGCTGAGAGGTGGAGGGGTGTCCTGCGGAGCAGACGTGAGAGTCGAGAGAGTTTAATTAACCAGTGTGGAGCAACTGTAGGAGAAAATATACCTTGTGGCAGATAGAGTGTGAGCAAGATCAATTTGTTTGTACTAGCAGTATCACCCACAGAGTATCACTCCTAACAGGGAAAAGTGCTGCGCTCGTGCTGAGGAGATCCCTAAGTGGAGGGACCGAGAACATATGTATAGTACAAAGAAGAATGCTCACTTCAGACTGACATGTTTCTCTGACTGTTAAGAAAATCTCAAGACCTTCTGAGATTTTTAAATCACTGGTGATGTACCAAAGTTGGTTTAAAATGCAGTAGAAGCAAAGAAACTTGGAATCTAAAACCTTGCTCGTATGAAAATATATAGAATCATTAAAGGAAGAGTAGTTGGGAAGTTTAAATAAAGAAAATAAACAGTAATGCACTAAATTTATCGAGGAAAAAAAGTAATTATGATAACTTTACAAAGCAATGCAACACTGTGAAATTTAGCTGCTTAAGTATTTCTTTGAGTAAGATACAGTTTATTTTATCAGTATTATTTTTTTCTCATAAAATGTGCTATGGAAACATGTATCCATGGCAAAATTGCATTTCTTTTTTTTTTCCAGTTTCTGGTAGCTCTTAAGCAGACCTTCTATTCACTCACTAGCATTAATTTTAAAGATCTGAATCATAGTAAGCTTTTTATGTAGGTATTTTTAATTAGGTAGCTAATTGTTTAAAAATTCAGTACAGAAGGCTTTTATTTGGGGAACTTACTGATCTATTCTACATTTCCTGTCTATTAGCTAAACTCTATGACTAATCATAGGAGTCTCAGTTTAAATATTTGGAGGAAAGGGAAGGGAAAACCAAAACATTTTCAGCAGTGAAGCAAGACAGTTCCTGACAGCCAGTAGATGTCATTCTATCTCTATTTTAACGCCAGTTCCTACTGTTCTCATGATATTTTCCAAATCACAAATTGCAGGTGGGAATGGGGGGAAGCATTTATGTTTCACTTTCTTCTGATTAATGCACAGTTTCAAATCTTTCTTTTCAGTAATGTAAGGTGTCAGAGTGTGAAATTGGAACTTTTTGATTCAGCTGAGGTTGATAAGCTGTTGTCTTTGTCACTTATCCATTAGAGCTGTTTTATTTATTTATTTATTTGTTCCTACAAGGGATTTGTAAGCTTTGCACTGAGCATAGTTTTCCTTTCTTTCCTTTCTTTTTCCTCTACAATTTTCTTTTTCTTTCTTAGCGGGTTTGCTTGCTGCTGTTCCTGTAGTTCTTTTCCTGTCGCTTCTCAAAGGCGTTGAGGCCAGACACAAGAAGAGGGTTGTAGCCCTGGGGAGGCACACGGTCTGCTGCCCAGAGTCACACAAGAGGAACAGTCTGACACCACATGGATAGAGAGGTTTGATATTTGCTTTCTGAATAACCATATTGTTAACTAGAACCCAGACGCAGAGCCCTGCTGGCAAATGTAGCAAATACAAAGAATTTAATCTACAGTAGGAGTTTTGCAGTCTTGCCAAGCTAAGTAATTTGAAATTAGTAATTTGTTTCCTGTGCACAAATACACAGTGACTGTCTTGAGCATAACGTGGGCAGAGGGGCAAAACATTGAGACTAGGAGGAGACTGAATTGCACTACCTTTTTTTTGCTCACAACATCAGGTTCTAGTGAAAGTCAGAGGAAATCAGACAAGTAATTCATTCTATAGCTGGAGTTGTTCTTGTGGTGCCAGGACTATCAAGCTGACAGTTTTAAAAAATACCAAACTATTAGTTTTGCTCTTTGGCAGCCATTGTTTCACTTGGTCCTGTTCTGTCACATGAGGATCCCCTGTGTTGTTAGCTATGGAGCTGAGGCAGATGCTCTCCAAAGTGTATTAACTATGCTTCAGCACAGAACTTGCCATCCATGGTCCTAGAGGAGCAATGAGTCTAGTCTTTGCTGTGTCAGAGCAAAACCACATGATTTTCTGTAAAATGAATAACAATCATCTGAACAGATGAAAGACAGGCCTACCAGGGAAACTTTAAGATGCGAGAATCATAATTGGCTTTTTGAAAGTAAGGTTTTAAATGAGGGTGGAAGAATAAAGGAACTATAACAGCTTCACAGAGATACATTATTTAAAGCCTTTCTGGCTCTTCTTAAAGGGCTTACAACAGGAACACGAAACTTGAGGCTAAGTGGCAGTCTCAGTATCTTGGTTTGGGTCTTATCAGTGCTATTGTGGTTTCTCTCCTGACAGTCATTGAAGTGTAATCAATCAGGTGGGTGAAGGAGACATTAATTAATTTTCTGGTGTTCAGAAAGAATCCAGTGTTCTTCTTGTGTTCTGGGTAATGTATGCAGGGAATAGCAGCTACAAACTACTGGTCTGGGCTTGGCTGTTCCTGGTGCACCTGAGCCTCTATGGCAACCCGTGCTAGTTTCCCACATACGTTAATACCACAGTGATATTGCACCAGTACCACACCTTTTCTGGAAATAATTCAATATAGCAGAGCTGCCTTTCCCCTCTGGATTTAAAGCTTGGATCTTAGATAATTTTTCATCATTGGTAAGTACCATCTCAAGCAAATTGGGAACTAAAGCTAATAGAGAGGGATACAGGGTGCAATAAACCACAAGTGTTCATGCTACCGCGTGTCTTATTAGCATGTTACTTATATTAATGACTCAAAATCACAGTCAAGTGCTACTGCAGTTGCAGAAGGAAAAAGACTAGCAAATCAGCATGGTCAGAAAGCAATATAAAAGGAAAAGACTGATAATGTTTTTATAGGTACTGACTAGCAAAATGTCTGTCTACTGAAGAATATCACAATCTTGGTACTGTTTGCATAGCTGAGAAAAGCAATTATATAAGTGAGCAAAGTAAATGCTGCTCACTTCTGGCTGTCTAAAGAGGAACAAACAAATAAAGGAGCTAGGTGTAATGGGGAAGTTAAAATGAACTGAAGAAAATAAAGATACAATGAATTGAAGGAATCAGGTACTATTCAGCTTAAATTTAGTACAGCTGCAAGGAACAGCATGGAGATGAATCACTTGCAAACATGAGAAGAAAGTAAGAAAAAGGATCTGAAAAATTAGAGGTTTGGCAAAGGGTCTAAAGGACCAAACACATTAAAGCTCAGTTGGCTGGACAGAGGACAAGGCTTTTGTTCTTTGCAGTATGCATCTGTGTATCTTTTGCTGAATTCTGCACATTTCTACTCACAGCACCAAAAAAAAGCAATTGCATTTTACCTTTTAAGCTGTGACGCACTTCACTAAAGGGTCATTGCCCAGACAGTCTGAATGTGCCCAGCAGACAGAGAATACCAGATGGGAATAGAAATTTACATCGTGTCTGTGTCATGACAAGAGAAAATGTAAAGAACTTATCTTCTTGAGGGGATGCTAATAGTGATCTTTTCAATCTGTGCCAAAAGAACATTATTCAAAATTCGTACGAGGATGTGATTTGTGACTGACAAAATCTTTAGTCCTGAGTATGCCTACTCATTGGCTGGAGTATGCTGTATCTCATTGCTGCATGGATTTTAAAAAAAGGCTGAAAGAGGAGAAGGTTGAGAAGAGCAAGGAAGGGTCTGCAAGATGCATAACAAAGAAGGAGTTTTTCTTTTCTCTAATAATTTCCTAATTCCTCTTCTTTTCACACACATGGATCATGCAATGCAACACTGTGTTTGTGTGAACACTCAGGTGTAACGGAAGGGAAGACATGAAGGTTTTTTTTGCTTTAATCTGTCATTTAACCCCATTAAAAAGGTAAACTACATTGGATTCAGAAAAATTGGCAGAGTCTGACAGTGATGGTATCAGAACAGTCTTTAGCGAAAAATTTAAGAACTAGGTGCTTAGATAGAAGGATAACTGTTAAGCTGCTTTTTCAGAAAATTGTGAACCTGGCAGCACAGCAGGGCCCATCCTCTCCACACTGCACCTCCTGCATTCCCCTGGTTTTATAAGGACCATCAGGACATCAGTGTTAAAGATGTGCCTGCTCTACATACCCGTGGGTCAGATCAGTTTAAAACACTTCAAAGGGAAGAAAAAAAGACCTGCAGTAGGTTTCCTCAGAAAGCTGTTTTCCTGCAGAATCTGCTGCATAGGGGTTTCTTTTACTTCTGAGGTAAGAGGCCACATAGATAGGAAGAGGCTGGCTAGAGAGGCTGCTGTTCCCCTTACCCCCTTCTCATGAAAACTTATGAGTTTTCATTGAACTTATACTGAAGTGGACTTCAAAGATTTTTAGATTTGCCCAGTTTGTTCTGTCCTGTACCCATGGGGAGAGTAGGCGATATTTCTAGATGATAGTAACGCATCCCGCTACGTACGTCAATAACTGTCTGACGAGTCTGCTGAAGGGAAAAGTTGAGCATCTTCATTTGTGCTGTGAATGCACTTCAGCGTTCTCTATGTCTGGGATTCTTACTGCAATAATTAGTTCACAGAAACCATTTGCTAATGTGAAACGATATTTTGTGATGCTTTCTTTACTTTATCTTTCTGCATATTTAGACAGGAAATATATGTCATCAGCTGTGGATACAGCTTTTACAAATGGATGACTGTCTCACTGTGCACTGTGGTGCATAGTTAATTTAAAGTTACAGTTGCTTTTTGGTTTGTGGGTCCTACTCCTCCAAAGCTGGTGTTTTCTGTGCTTTTTTTTTTTTTTTTCCCTGTGCCTTTCTGAAAGCACAGAGAGTTAACCTTTACTTATATCGATATTTTTCCTCTCTTTCTGGCTGTAGTGTAGATGGATTGTAATCTTTATATAAAATGCTTTGAAATGGGACTTTCATTATTTTATGTGTATTACGATATCAATGCAAGCCTTCCATTCATCCCTCCCTCACCCTTTCCAATCCCAATCTTTATAATACAATCAATGTGATTAGAATCCAGTTATGGAAAAATTAAGACAACCGGCAGAAACATTGTTACGTTGGATGAAGATCCTGTCCTTTCTAAAGTGTTTGTTTTCAGTTTGGCGTAAATGTGATATGTTGTACTTCTTCACATGAAAATGTCTTCATGTTCTGGACACTATTTTAAGTGTCCAGAGGTGACACAGTAGATGGCTACGAGGGGCAGATTTCTCATTCGACTTTACTTGATAAAGGTCAAAACCAGGCACTGCATGTTAACTACCACCGGTTTGGTTTGCTTTGTTTTTTTATGAAAACAATACTCATCATGCTACACAGCTTCTCCTGGTCTTATATAACTCTTTACCAAATGCACATAACCAAAAGAGGGATCTACTCCTATTTTTATGTTATACTCATTATTTCTTAGCAGCCAAGGAAATCTTATGTTTCTCTGTGGGTTTTTTTTAGCTTTTTATGATGCCAGAGAATTTGAATTTCAACAGGCCAAAATGATATAATTTTGGGAGTAAATAAATTGACACTTACTTTAGGTAGACTTTAAATATTGTGGAATATATAATTTTGTAATACTCCTAAAATAGTTATGCTTTGTTTATTGGGAAAATACAAGGAATAAGTATTTGAGGCTCTGGTTTTGTTTGTTTTTTTAAAATAATTTTAAAACTCACTGGTAATCTATTAGTTATAAGCATATCCTGTGCATAGTAAAATAAAATACCTGCAAAGGACCAGTAGCTATTCAAAATGACTCAGCCTTGAATAAGCAGCAGAAAGGTCACACTTGAGATAATAAATATTCATGTAATTAGGTTATATGCATTATACAATAGCACCAATCACCAAAAGTGATTGGAATGTTTTCATCAAATTCAGTGATGAAGGGGAAAGAAAGAATGTTTCCAAGTGGAATGTGTTTTTGAATACCCCATGGTAGTTGTTAAAAGTGGCTATTCAGACTGCTGGGATCATTTAAACCTGTTTGCAAACCCCTTGCTTTCCTCTTGTCTTTTGTATAGCACAGTGCTCTTGCTGAAGCATGGGTAAAGTTGCTCCCATTCAGCAGCTTTTTACATCCTTTTGGTACCTGTACAGGGCACAATGCAACAGAGCACTAATCTGTGTTTACAGTTTTCATTACAGAAAGAAGTCAGATAAATCAGTCACGACATTTCCCTGTGCACACAGTGAGCTATTTGTATTCCTCCCCTTTTTCCTCTTTTTTTTTTTTTTTTTGGTAAAGTATCTTGCCTAAGTTCCATTTTAAATTATTTCTTTCTGCTTCTTAAATTCCTAAATTTAATCTTAAATCTTAAATTTAATCCTAGATCTTAAATTCTTAAATTTGAGCAGATTTGAGCACTCATCTTCATCTCTAGTCATAAACCATTGTGCTACATGTAACAGTGTACAGCAACACCTGTCTGGAAGATCTCTGATTTGTAGTGATGCTGGTTTCTAACGTATAGGCTACAAATTACAACATTATCATTCACTACATGTATTCATTTATCTTACACTGCATTACAGTATTTTAAGCTGCAAGCTTAGCTCTGCAGGCAAGATACCATGCTGGGAGATGGACAGTGCCACGGGGCTTGCCCTCCAGTTACGTGGTCTGAGGAAAAGGCTGATGTTCAGCACATGGAGTGACAGGAAGTTTTGCCTAAACCATATGATTTGTTTATCAGCTTGCAATGCACAATTGCAAGTATATTATAGAAGAAAAGATCCTGAGCAAAAGTATTTAGTAGACATGTTCATACATGCCTAAAAATAGAGCAAAATATTATACAAAGTATAAATATCCAGCTGTTCCTTTTGGGATGAAAGGAGGAGTGCTCTATGCAGGGCAGTCTGCTGCAAGTGAACATGATGGCAGGAATTACTGCAGTGTTGCTTAAGTTATGGCTGTGTTAAACTCTTCTGTAACATGTAAAAGAACATCTGAGAATTTAGGACCTGGATTTTATTATCCCTCATGGCGCATGTTTTCTGGACAGTAATGTTGTGTTACAAGAAGACGGATTTGTGGCCAGGAATCGGACTAAGGGCAGGAGTCAGGCCCTCAGCTCTGCACCTCCTGTACTGCCTATGTTGTCCTGTCACCTGGAAGCAGCCTAACTGTGGCAGTCGAAGGCTGTTTACAGTGCTCTAGCAGACAAAAATCTGCCAGAATGAGGAGGACACAAAGGAAGTGCACATATTGTGTTTCAAGCACGTCATGGCTGAGCTCTGACACTTTGCCCACAACGCACAGGAGGATGAGGGCTCTGATCCAAGTAGGAAAGTGCAAGAGTTGGTAGCAGGATTGCAAAGGGTTTTTTGGACAGCCCAGGCACCAAGTAAGCACCGGTGCCTGCTCCAGCAGACCTGCTGTTACTGCAGGGAGTGGGGCATCAAACAGGTCGCCGCTGAATGGCCTGAGGAGAGACAGTACGTGACTGGTTGCGATGGCCTTCAGCAAATGTGGCATTTATACAGGCCATGAAAAAAGTTGTGTTTGAGTATATTGGACACGAATAAGCTCAATTTAAAAAGTTTCTCATCAGAGACAATCAAAAGTGTTAAATGGGACAGAAACTTCACTTATCTAGAGGCAATAACACCTTTCAATTTCATCTTATTCTACAATGTGGGAATATGAAAAGCTTCCAGCTTCTGATTCAAGGTGAGAAACTGTTGACTTGGATGAAATCTTGAGCTATTTTTATAGGGAAATTTCCATCTGTAACTGTGTTGATTGCCAGTTAAAATCAGATTATAGCTTCTTTCATTGTTTTCTGCTCTCGGAAGTATGAATGAATTCAAAATCACCAGTGATTATTTCTTCTCTTCTAGTGCTTGTTTATTTTCTTAAAAGCAAAGCAGAATGAGAAACCATGCAATACATCAGCATGCTTATTTAATTAAAAGACTACTTGCTCCTGCTTGGCTAAAAATAACAAAGCATAGAATATACTAAGAAAAGCTGTCTTTTTGGTTTTTCTCATGCTGAATTTTCATTAAGATTTCATCAAAAGTCTCTTAGAATCCCTCTGTCTCATCCTCAACAACTGCAACAAGGGCTGTTCTTTCAGGGGTCAACAAAGTCTGGTGTTTAAGGAGGTCCAGTTCAGCCTCCTGTAGGAGCTTACCAGGGTGTTTATTCTTTTTGTGTGTGTCTTTCTTGAATGACCTGTTCAGCTAGTTTTGCTATAATTTAGCTTAACTAAATTTAGATTTTGTTTGCAATTATATGTGTAATTATAATTTTTTATATTATATTTAACATGAAGAAACTGAAGTTCTTGGGCAGGAATTTTGATTTTAGGATGGAAATCTAGCCATCAGTTTTTACTTAATGGTATTTCGTGGCTATGGAATGGAGTACACAGAGAAAAAGATAAAACTGAGTGTTTGGGAATGTTTCTTATACAACCACCTTTACAGTACTGTATGGGCTTAGAAAACCTAGTGGGATCTGTGCACTAAGAATACCTTAAAATCTGACTAGATGATGCTGAATAAATCATTAATAACAAAGACAAATATATATGGCATTTCCATCTCTACTGTAAGTAAGTAATAAATGTCTTTGCAAAGCTGGACAAAAGTAGATTAATGCTGACAACATGTGATGGCTCAGATCTCAAGTTCATCATATCTGCTTTATAGTATCTCAAGGTTCAGGTCTCTAAATCGAGAACTGAGAATGAGGACTTTGGGCCTGTAATACAACAGCTAAAAAAAGGACTGATTTTAAGAGGTATTGATCATTCACTGGGCTTTTTTTGAAGCTGTTTTCTCTGTGCTAGTTTGCAAGTTGGTCAGCTGCATCTAACTCATCTCACTTTTCTGCCAAACTGTCATGATGGCTTTATATAGACCAATAGCTTAAAGTTCACATAGATGGATGAAAGAAGCGCCTAAGTAAAGATGAAATTGAGTTGTTAAAGGTAAGTGGTGTTTGACACAGTAAGATCATTTCAGATGGAAACAAGCAGTTATTTGGCTATGAATAATGATATCTTTCAGCACTATTTCAGAGTGTGTAAATTACCTATTTCTGGATATGTGTTTATGGACATCTCCTTCAAAAGGAATTAAATAATGATCATCTCTCATTTTTAATGCACTGGCTGTTTTCAAATGAAACATCAAGAATGCAAACAGATTTGCAGATGGGAAAATATTATATATCTGCTGCAAGAAGAGAAAATAATTCACGTTTCCTCTATCTTCAAATGAGAAGGTTTTTAAAGACATCTTGCTTCTTCCATATTCCTGATTTGTCATTTGTAGTCACTAGCAACTATACTAGCCTCTCTTGGCAACTGTGATTGCCATTCTCAGTCTGAAACCTTTGCCTATATTAGAAAAATAAGTTGATACGCCCTCTCTCTTCAGAAACACTTCTCTCTGCATGTTTTGTCAGTCAGACAGGGGTCATTCAAATCAGGTTCATGTGGCCAGTAGTTTTATTTTGTAATGAATGGAAGTAGAAACTTCCATAGGAGTCTATATTTAGGAACACATGTGCAGCCTTGCCAGGAGGTGAAGTCTACCCCTTGGAGAACTCAGAGTGAACAGGATTTTTGTTAATGGAGGCCTTGCACATTATTCATGTTAGCCCCTACTCCCAGCAGCTGGATGAAAATCTCTTTCTCTCTTTTTCTACTGTTGTTGATTAATTTAACGAATTATCTATTGGTGAGTTGTATCATTTTCTTGAAGGCTTGAACACTGAATGTGTATGTCTAAAGTGTTTTTTAAATGGAAGATCTTTCTGGGAGAAGCAGTCCGGAGACAAGTAGTGGCAAAAGCATCTTGATTTTCCTGCGCTGGATTTAAGGCTTATATTTTGGGAAAGGATGACTGTTTGCTGTGATCTGGAGAGGGATGTTTAGCTGATACACAGGACATCAGCTAATACAAGGAATTAAAGAGTATTCTCTTGCAGGTGTTCACTTACCCAGTCTCACAGAATGTCTATTTAAATAGATCTGTGTCTTGTTGAATACTGTTACAGCTTCTGCTTTCTGATAATGGTGGTGTGCTAATGAGCACTATCTGCAGTGAAGTGTTGTGGGAGAATGAAAGGGAGTGGGGAACGTGCTCTTCATTGTGTAGGTAGTTTTTACTGTGTGTAACAATTAAAAGTGATTTAGTCCAGAAGTTATAAAGAAGAAAAACTACCCAAGCCTTTTAAGTTACAGTCACAGCTTCAAGGGGCATAGGAGAAAGAAGGCTCCTAATATCTCACGTAGAGGTTCTGAAAACAGTCTGGGTGGGTTTGAACTCTCTGAGCTGTTATTAAGTCAAACCCAATGCTTGTAATGCAAAAGTAGTAAACAATATTGGGTTGGATATAAAAATCCTGTGACTTGAATGCTAAGTGAGTTATTTTTTTGACATGTTTGGATATGGTAGACATTTAAGAAAAAAACACTGCCAAGGACAAATTATTGCAAAATAATTACTGCTGTTGAAGTTGAAATTCAGGAAGTGTGAAGTGCATTCAAGAATTGCAGTTCCCTGGAGATGTGATTAGCTCATAATCACCACCCTTGTAGTTAAGAGAAGAAAACAGGATTGACAGATAAACACTGGTTGTATCCAAGTTGCAAACTGTCACAGGCTGATTCACCTGGGTAGAAAACTGACCAACCTATCAAGAATAGGGTCTTGTTGTACAGCAAATTATGGCAAAATTATAGCTATTTTCCTGGAAAATGAGGTACAATACCCTGCAGTGTTGTGTACAAAAATGTACATCAGTGATTGTGTTCACTCCTTGGCTTAGCAAACATGGAAGCATAAGACTTTTTAAGCAAGCCTGAGTTTCTCTCTGTGTGAACTGGATACTGACCTCAATGTCTTTGTGCAGAATTCTCCTGCGCAGATGCTTGTTATCGCTGTGTACTGGAGTTTGCAAGTGCTCACCCTGGGTTCTTTTTCCTGTGGTTTTGTGCTGTTTTTTAAAAAACTGTAGTCTTTTAGCAGACAGCAAAAAAATATTTAAGGTTAGGACAGAACAGAGGTATGCTATTTAACCTGTCAACTTGCTTGTGCTCTTCAAATGGTTATAGTGACAGGAAATTTGTGAGCTGAAGGCCTCTGCACATGGGGACAGTATGGGGCACTGGAAGCACATGTAAGATCCTGATGATAAAGCCCTTGCATACGGGTAAGTAATTACCCTGGGACAGGTAGTAAGAATGTGCAGAATCTTACCTCAAATCTTTATCTCAGAAGGAAGAAATTCTTTATAAGAGGAGAAAAAAAAAAAAAGCAACAGAGGGATTTCATGGACAGGAGAGTAGACTTGTAGTTTGGGTCATTGCACTGGGAGCTCCTTGAATGTTTTCTCCTTATTGTCCGCCTTGTAAGTAGGTGTGGTTTAATGTGAACTTGGCTTGAGGAAAACACTGTGACCTTCCTGGAAGTTAGACTATCTGGTGGCCGAGTTACAAGACATGGTGTCAGAGTAAGATGGGTCTATGGTAATTAGACAAAAATAACGGGGAATGTGGTAGGAAAGGATAATGATCTCCCTTATCTGTATTAGAGTCCTCAGGTCTTCAAGGTGTTCTCTGTTGGCTACGCATGATACTCTATATCTGCCTTCAAAGCTTATTAGACAGAAAAAGCCTCAAGGGCTTTTTTGCCTACTGCAGAGTACTAATGTGTTTTAGAGATGTTAAGAATGTTAAATTTTGTTTTGGGGCTCCTGGAGTAGCCTATTCTTCCTAAAAAGCACATAGGTGCAAGACAATAAATAAATAGTTGTAGCCATGAAAAGACTTTATATATAAGGTAACTCAGGATTATATTCTACTATAAGCTTTCTGTTCAGGGTGAGTATTGGTGCAGAGCATACCATGAAGCACCATGCATGCAGAGTCAAACCTTGTGCTATGATCTGCCAGATGGATGAAGTGAGAATAAGTATGCCCTTCATAAGTTTCAAAACAGTATAAATTATACAAGTGTGTGTGTGCATGGTTTTAAATTTTTGAATATAAACCCATGGTGTGGTAAGCCTCTATTTGCTGTACCTCACCTCTGCTCTGAATAGTTAGAAGCACAAAGCCTAGTAGTAAGGGACATCTCTGGTGATTTAGCTGAATACAAAAAGCAAAGGGTTTATGTTAAGACCAAAAGTCAAATCAAAGTCTGACTAGTCTTTTAGCTACGTCTGAAGATAAGAATAAAACTAATCTCTGAAAATGCTAGTTTACTAACTCAAATTCAGACCTTTTTTTTTTTTTGAGTCTACAGAAACAGACTCTTACTCTCTGTATTCAGAAAATATTTCTATATATAACTTTCTGTGAACAGCCACCACAATCTTATCATTACCTGGTCTAAAAAGGCCACTTTGGACTGTCTGGACTCAATAAAAGATATATTAAACAAAATAACAATTGTAATCTGAATACATTGGGGGAAACTGGACTATCAATCTTCTTTTTTCTTTTTTTTTTTTTTTCCCCTGTTTGATTAGGTGATAAAGGTCTCACCCCAGTACCTGGAGGAACTTTTGGCTTGTATTGACAGCATTACTTTTCATGTGAAAGAGGTTGCTGTCTTCTCTAGGGACTGGTTTTCATGTGATGCTGTGTTTGCGATGTAGCAGATGCATGTCAGATATTAAGACTCCTATCTCTCTTATTTGTGCCTGTGGAACAAGTGTGTTAGGAAACAAGGACTGGGGAAAGCTTCATGGATCAAAATGTCATATTGTCATTGCTGTTTCATAAACTTCAGATCAAACTTTAAAACAGTTAGGGTTTTTGTCCTGACTGCTTTATTTGGAAAACTCTTCAAGACTGGCATTGTGCTGATATCTAGAAACCTCCTTCTAATTTCCAGTCTCAGAGAATTCAGTTTCTATGCATTTTTTCATCTACCTAGTTTAACATTTAGCTTAATTTATTCTCTTAAATACCTGGTGTTTACCCTGAATTGTATTTCTAGAGAACAGTGATACCCTTTGATGAGCTTTTCTAAGTTACTTTTCATATAATAGTCTCTTCATCCTGCTGACATTAACTCTTTTTCTGTGCATGTTTATTCTCACTTAACTTTTAAAAATATGAATAACCAGATCTGTACTGGAAAAAAATTTTGACAAAGACTGTTTTCCAGTCTCTCATGGAAATGCCTGGTTTGATTCTATCTAGCTGCTCATTTACTTTTTTTTTGCACTTGCATCACATTGGTGGCTCATCCTGTGACTGGTGACTAATAATGCCTGGGTTTCTTTTCTCTGTGACATCTGCAGTTGATGAGCTCACAGCTTCTAGCAAAATTTCCTGTTATTAGTCCTCTAGTGAGCTGAAAGGTATTGAAGGCTGAAGGGTAAGAGTTGGCTCTGGCCTGTTAGTGACCTGTATAATGTTCCTAATTTTGCTTGTAGCAACTTTGTAGAACTTCTCAGTTACTTTATTTGTAAGTCTAAGGGAAAGAGAAGGATTATAGTTACCTGCTTTCTTAGCTAGGAATGAAGTTAGTAAAGTGCTTTGTGAAGGAGTAAACCAAGAGCTCAGGACCTGCAGAGCTGCAGCACAGTTCCTAGAATTCCTGAGAGAAAGAAATGGCATGCTACCATATGTGTGATGATTTGCATGGGGTGCATGATTCTTAAGACACTTGGAGGTGCTAGAAAGGAGGAATTGAAGGCATGTATGAGGCCTCCCACAGAGGTGGCCACTTTGACTACCTTTTGCAAACAAGTCTCAGAGCATCTTCTAAGCACCAAGGAAACGTTACAGTTTTAATTACCACATTTTATGAAGGCTTGCGACCGGGGGCAAAGCATTTTTCATTTTGTGTCTGTCTTCCAATGAAATATATGAAGATGAATGGAGATATTAGCCTTTGGGTACAGCCCTCGGTTGTTTGTTACAGGACCCTTTGAACTTAAGTAGAATGGAAAAAAAGCTGAACTGATGAATATTAATGAGTTTGGCCTATGCTCCTCTTGAATACTGGGAGACACAGCCACGGAGTAGAAAAAAAAGTAGCAGCTAGTGGGCAGGAGAAGGGATAAAGGCAATGAAAAAGTGAGATCTATGAAAATGTCCTTTTATCTTTAAGTTGTATTTTCAGGGATGTATCAGCAGGCACTTAACATCTCAACATCATCTTCAGCTGGGGCATCAGTGCAAATTCAGTCATGTTTCTACAAACTTCACCTAAGGCCTTTGTGAACTTCTTATTAGCTGAGAATTCCCTGTGCTGTGCTGCACTAATGACTCTGTCTGCCCTATAACTTATGAACACAAGGGACAAGAGTGATTGAACACTGTTCATTTAACTTCTTATTGGTAGCTACTTTAATTCCCCAGAACATTATATCTTGCTACTTAGCAGGCATTTGTACAGTGCTGTGTATTTTAAAGAACTTCAGGTTATAATTTAAACAGTGAAATGTACAGCTGGGGGTGGGGGAGGAAATGATTGGCAGCCAAACTAACATTCAAGTATTTGTAGTTGTTTTGGTTTTTTTTTATGAAAATACTCAGGGTCAGAACCATTGTATTTTTTCAAAGAGCAACAGTATCTGAAGATTCTAAGGTCTATAGGGAAGAAGACGCAGAAGATGAAGGGCAGATAATTTCAAGCACTGAACCTGTCAAGACTGTTGCAAATGGTACTGTGGTGGATGACGTAAATGATAGGAATTTAAAACATTTTTAAGGGTTATTGATTTTAATTCTCAAGCTCATCACTCTGTTAAATCTAAGATACTCTCCTTGAATAGGATGTATGTAGTTTTCCCCCAAATCTGAAAAATTATATGTAGCTTTCCAATGATGGAACTAGTTAACTGTGCTTTCAGTGACACCTCCTTTCTCTACAGACAGCCTACTCATTTTCTCTTAAGAATATGAAGAGTAGGCAAAAAGTTTTGTGACTAAGGAATTTAACAATATAATATTAAGGTGCCATTAATGTTTGACTGGGTAAATAACTCAAAAAGTTTTATCTATAGCAAAGTTGTGATTGTGTTGTCTTTGGTCTGCTGTCACTTCTTCATGTCATTAATTACCTTCATAACTATTCCTTACATTGTTTTTTACAGTCAATTTAAAATTTCAGTTCATATATTTGAGAGACAGGCGACTGCCCCTATTTTTGGTTCTGTGTTCTCAGAGGTTTTCCAGATGAACTCACAGAGACATGCCTCACCAACACTGCACATTTTTGGAAAAAGAATAACTTCAGACAATCTCATTTTTTCCTCATTCTTCCTCCTTTTTTTTTTTTTTTCCATTTGTAAACTCACCAATACCTAGAAAAGTAAAGGAACCTGTATAATAAGTAATGTGAAGTGCACTTTCATATGAAATCCAGGGCAGTTATTTCTGTTAGACAGAAAATATTTACTGGGAAGCAAAAGACTGCATTAATAGACCTGGTGTCATTTAGCAGTGTAGCACAACAGAGAAGAGCTCTAGAATCTGAGTTTCCATGTGAAAGACCATATTAGATAGAAACTTGAAAAGTTTACTAGAGGAGCTGGTGTAAGGAGTGCATAGAGGCAGTTTTTTCTTTCTCATCATTATTTCCTTCTATCCAATTGGGTCCCCTTCAGAACAATCTCTGAGAAACCTTGAGGATATAGTGAAAATGAAGACTGGAAGCACAATATGAAATTTTGATATATGGTTCCACAATAAGATGCTGAGATGTTCTAGGAGCCAAAGAGACTGTTAAGACACAGAAGGCAAAAGAAGATGAACAAAAGAAGACAAAGTATTTATATCAAAATGAACGTGAATATGAATAAAAATAAAAAATACTTATAGGCTGATTACTAGATAGTTCCTTTAAGTGAAAAAGGAATAAGCTGGAGAAAAGGTCATACTTCAAAGAGATGATTGAGAGTGTAGAAGAGATGGACAGTTACTTGAGATGATTGCAGCAGGAAAATAAAGTGAGAAAATTTAATGGAATAAAAGTAATTCATTAATTTGTGGAATATACAAATCCAGGCAGTTAGTGAAAAGAGATCAGGACTTGTAAGCCAGAAGGAGAAAACAATACATAAACAAGTCTGTAGGAGGGACAGATCATAGTGGAGTTTAGTTACTTTAATACTGATTAGATAACTGGTTACATAAGTAAGGAGGGAATATGTGTTTCTAAACAGGAAAGCTGTATTAAGAAGCAATATACTGTGGGAAAAGTAGAACCTATGTTTGATTTTTGATGGATGTTAAGGGTAGCAAGATGTGAAAATGCAGAATGCCTTTGAAAGCCCCGTGTGTGTATATGACACTTGAAAATCAGCCACAGGGAAGTTCCAGCTGAATAGTTTGTGAAACGAGGGGAACATAAGTACACTTGTAGATCAAGATAGAAAACAGGCATAAATACAAGTTAATGTTTTCATGTTACTCATTCATTGGAGATAGTAGTACGGATTACTGAATGTGTGAACTTCTGTATATACTATATGTGTAAATAAAATGCAGAATTTTAACTATATGTAGCTTGGACAACTTCTGCTTCCTTTTCAAACTCAGAAAATAACTGTATGCCTAATAACTTCTCTAATATTCCAAAGCTACTCTGTGGCCTAATAAAAGAATTCTGCACGTCCTCTAGATTATTCACTATGCTTATGTGTTTACATATTTTCATATATATGTATATAAAATTTTTTTGATTTCTTACTAGTATTTTCTGGATTTGCTATCATAATTTTCCTAAGTGATATTCCTTGACAAAAATCTACTTGCTGGTTTATCCAGAAGCTTCCAAT
The DNA here is from genome assembly GCF_000691845.1 of Merops nubicus. NCBI lineage: Eukaryota > Metazoa > Chordata > Aves > Coraciiformes > Meropidae > Merops > Merops nubicus. Next base: position 98,201 of record NW_008618522.1, read on the forward strand.
AGGAATATATTTAAGGCTAATTCCTCTTCCTTACATCACAAAGTAGATGTTACTATTAGTAAAACTATTAGTTTTACTCTTCCAGTTGGAACCTAATTCAGACTTCTGCCATGAAGCTTGAAGGAGTTCACTAAATCCTTCATTACAAGTTTCCTAAAGCAGCTATATATTTCAATATAGCAGCTAATTTTTCAACCTTTGGAAGTTTGTCATCTAAGAATAAACTTTTATTTTAAATATGTCATGCTTTAGAAACTGTTGAGGCACTGTTAATAACAGATAGACTGGTTTGATTCCTTTCAATGAGATTAAATGTGAATTGTCTAAAATAAAATTTTAGAAGTTATTGAAATGACTCAATCCCTGCCTTGTAATAGTCATTAGAGAAGATATTCTTTCTTGTATTTTCAGAGAACAGTACGAAATCTTATGGACTACCTAGGTTATTATAGACAGCAGCATAAAGATTTGGGTTGGAGCGAGTTATAACAGGTGATCTGGGGGGGATGAAAATTTACTTATTAAGTGCTGATAGCTGATACTCAGTGTGACAGATATGAAGGTGGGATCAAACTATTTCTGGAGTATAGCAATTGTTGTCTCATCAGAATGAAGTTTTTTCTGTGATGTCCCTTGAGGCTTAGAAATCTCTCTTCTTGAGCTTTGAGTTCCCGTTTTTTTTTTTTTTTTGTCTGATTTTAAGCAAAGGTTTTTAAGCTTGTCCTAAATCAAGCTGAATAGATCTCACTTTTAGACATGCTTTTAGTCTGTTCTGAGTTGTGTCCTGATACACAGTTTATTCAGGCAAATGATACTGCTCTTTAACCAGATAGCATCAAAGACAAAAACTTTGCTAATGTCAGCACAACTCTTTGGATTCTTTTTTCTTAAGTCAAATTACCTTGTTCTTCTCTTAATGGAGTCTTCGTTGTGCTAGATCTATCCACACCTTGGCAAACTTCTGAGTGGCTTGGTACCTTTGTACCTGGCAGGAGGCTACTTTCTTTGCAGCTTTTTACTCACATTCTCAAAATGTTTTCCCTTGTTTCTTCAGCGTAGCCATCCCTCAAGCAAATGAAGTTGCTGTTAGAAGTATAAAGTTTGAGAATAATCCTTCTGTCAAGCAGTTTACTTTGCCTAAGGTTATCACAACTAAATGCTGGTTGCAACAAAACACATTGACAAAACCCTTCTCCAGCACTCTTTTGTTAGCCTTCAGCATTTTACATTTAAAACAGCAACTCAAATTGGTACCAGCTGAACCATTGAACTCTTGCTATTGTATATGGTTATTTTGAAACTGAACAGCAGGA
>NW_008618522.1:99544-105335 GCF_000691845.1 Merops nubicus
AGGAATGGAAGTGTGGTTTTGGGAACACTTCAACAACAGAATTGCTTATTCCTTTGCTCTAGTTCAGAACAATACTTTGAAGAAGTTCTTGGCAATATCAGTGGGATTTTCCATTCTCTATGTGAATAAGGGTGAACTTTCTAACACGAGTAGTCAGGGAAGTCCAATTTTTTCAGTGTTGTGGGACAAATGCTAGTTTTGGACAACCTCCAACTGACCACTCTCTGGAGTCACATAAGTAGTTCTTGACATTGACAGTTACCACAGTAAGCCACAGTCTATCAATTAATGCTTGAAGAATTGCTCAAGAAAACCCTTCCTAAAAAAATGTTATTTTGGTTATTAACTGAAAGGCTAATTTTTCTGTCTTTAATTAGGTCAAATGCATGTATTACTTAGGAATAATGCTAAGTATTATTTTTTTTCCCTTTCTAATTTTAATTATAACGTGCAGAAGCTTATTATATAAAGAAATCACCTGATATAAGTTTTGTTCTCCCTGTATCTGGTTTCAGTTCATAAGAACATAGAAAAACAGTAGACACTTCAAATTACCTGCATCAGATTCTCATATTCAGCAAAACCCCATAGCTCCAGTGAAATCAATAGATTTATGTGAGCTTGCGCTGAGAATCCGTTCCTAAAAAGCAACATCAAAATCAGATATTTTTTCCTTTATAAGAAAAAATTATGGTTAAATATTTAGTTCTTCAGAATTTTCTTTCATGCAGGAGATGAGTCTTTTTTCTTTTTCTTCCTTGGGAACAAAGCCATATAGCAAAATCCTTTGTGAAAATGAACAACTTTTGGGTTTAAAGTGTTGATTCTATTCACTTACTCAGATGTTAGAGTAAGTCTAGTAAATTTAAATTTGATTCTTTTTTTGGATCAAAACCAAGCTTCAGCTTTTGGTGAGGAACACACTGGTAGGCCTGCATTATGAAACAGAGGTGCTCTATGAAGTCGCTTGCTATTTTCATTGTCCACGGTTCTGGTCTCCAATCTGGCCCCCATCTCCCTCTCAGTTCTCACACTTGTGCTGGGTACTCTGAGGGGAAGGCAACCACTCATGGCCAGGATCTTGGCTTCCTCTTGATGTGGGCCCAGAACTGCAAGGTGCACTCTAGGCTCTGTCATCACTGCCTAGGCACTTACCAGGTGAGAAGTTGCAGCAGCCTAAACATTAGGTTAAAGGCATTAGTAAAATTGTTCTGATTAGGCCAGGTGCACAACAGGTGATTTATCTCCCCACAGTGTTTGGAAGAATCGAGTTGAACCTCCGGGGCCTAGTTCTCATTTGCGCACCTCTCCAATTCTTTTACCTTCATTTTTCTCTCACTCGTTTCTGTCAGCACTAACGTCTTCCTCAAAATGCAGGCTTGTCTGACGTGTATCTGGGGCCACACTGGGGAGATGGCAAAGGGCAGTGAGCCTGCCATTTTCTTTGCAAGAGCTTCCTTCCTTAAAATATGGATGCAGAAGACCTATAACACAAAAAATTCTCAAAGGTAATTTTCCTTTGGTGCTTTAATGATCATGTGATTTTCCATTGCTTTTCTTAGTTCAATACTTTGCTGAAACCTTTGTTGATGTTGCTGATAGTTTCAGTGTAACCCATTGACAGACTCATTCTGATAATTTAAGATTTTGCTTTAAGTTTCTCCAGATGCTATCTACTAGATTTCTTTTTACCTTTCGTGTTACCTTTCCTTTATAATTGCATATTTTTTTTCATGTTTTGGGAAAGTTCATGTTATCTGCTGCTTGTTTCTTTTCCACATACTTCCATGTATCTTTCTTTATCTTGGTTTCTCTGACTAGAAGGCACCTTTATATGTGTTAAGGCATTTATTGATTCTGTCGCTAAGACTGGACTTAGTAATTTTAATACTACTTTCTTGTGATGGATCTCTCTATAGTAAACAGGTGAACTATCTCCTATATTTTCTTTTCAAATTGTTCATTTTTTTCATGTTGCATGTGCCAATTCTGCTGCAATTTTTCTTGGTCTTATTTTATTTTTAAAGATGAATGTTAACATTGGGGTATATACATTTTGATCATGTCTTACATGATTTTCATTCCTTGAAAAGTTGCTGTAAATATACTTTTAATACATGTACAGTCTGTCTAGTTCTAGAGAACATCATCCAAAGAATTTTGATTTAATTCTGGGCATAGATCATGCTGGAAGTGTGCCACTATGGTTTGCTGTACTGTGTCATGCTTATGAGACAGATGAAAAAATATTATTTATAGGGAAATCACACAGTAGAAATTCAGTACCACACAGCTACTATGACTATTTTTGCTCTGTAAATCACTATCTGGAATTACTCTAAATGGTACCAAAATAGTGAAGAAGTTAAAAATGTGACATCATTTATGTAAATCTTTCAAGTGCTAATAATGTATTAGGAGCTCTAAGATTTCTGTTATGGTCTTCTTAGCTGCAGGTTTTGTCAATAAAGAAGAAAAATTTTGTTAAATAAGAACATAATATGAAATGCTGGTATGGAAACAGACTTTTTCACTTGTTGATTTTGTCATAGAGAAGTATAAGAGACACAGGGAATAAGGTGTAATATGTGCTTGTGGGTATATGTGCAGTGTCTTAAAGAGTCAACTACAGGAATTGTTATAGAATCACTTCTTACTGATTCTAATAGTTCATTCCCTGGAAATGACATCTTGTGGTTCATATTCCTGATAATTTATTTGGAATGATACTGTGCTAAGGTGTGGTTTGAGGTGGGAACCTGAGTTAGACTGTGTCTGTACAATAGAATAATTGGATATTTTAAGAACTATCTTGGAAAGGACATCTGGGGGTCTCTAGTCCAGCCGTTGCTCAGAGCATGTCAAACTAGATCAGGTTCCTCAAGGCCTTGTTTAGCAGAGTTCTGAGTATCTCCAAGGATGGAGTGTCTACAGCCTGACTGGATTCCTGTTCCACTGTTCGGACTCTCTAATGGCTAATCTTTTTGCCCTTATCTGTAGTAAGAATTTTGCCTGTATGTGACATGCTATGTGTCTCTATAGATAGCTGCAGTACTAAAATGTGCATGCATACACACCTGAATTAACTTAAAATACCTGCTTAAATGGTTTTATCCAATTAATTTGGCCTCAGACAGGTTAGTATCACTGACTACCTTTGAGAAGAAATAACAGAAAGTTGCAGGAGGATCATCCTTCTTGGACAGCTGCAGCTGTTACATCAGTTTCTACCCATTGCTTCGGTCATCACTTCGGTTTGTCACCAAGCTTCTCAAGAAGAGTTAAAAGGTAGAGGCATCTGGAGTGCTGTTGGGGAAATGCCATAGCAGTAGCACTGCACCAGAGACTCTTTCTATGATAAGAAGTTAGAGTATTGTTTCATGAAACTCACCAGTTTGGATAAGGTAAACAAAGAATTTTCAGTTTTGGTTGCAAATGGACAGGGCTTTTAAAATCATGAGCTTTCAAACAGCTGTCCATTTTTCATTGAAGAAAGGAAGGCTTTCATTAGTTTCATATATGCATCTTGGTGAAAAAAGTCAAAGAAACTTTTGTTTATCAGCAAACCCATTCCCTTGCTGAGCTCCGTGAAGCTTGGATCTGAATAATTCTTTAAGCATAGACACTCTCAGAAGGTCTTGCATATCTACAAGGACTTTTCTTCACCTCCTACAAGTCCATTCTCCCACTTGATTGTACCTGTCATAGAAATCAAAACTTGCCATATCTGCTGACCAGCACTTCTTTTGCTATACACCTACATTAATATCTGCCAAGTTTAAGTGTTATTTGTAATTTAAAATATATACTCCATACAGCACTTGTAGGATCTGAGAGCAATATTAACATTAATGAACACTTGACTTTTTAGTAACCCAAAGATCTCGGGATTATGTGCTTCAGTAATCTTTCCACAGTGGATTTCGACAAACTCTCTAACCATGAAGCCTCTTTCTTCAGAAACTGTCTATGTTATAGATGATTTACAGGTCACCTTCTTTCTTGCTCTGTATTTTTCTGCTTGCTTCAACAATTCAGTGTAATCAATTGATTCAGCTATTCATGGAAACAGACAGAGTAGAAAATACTGAAAAGCGTAACTCCTGCTATCTCCAGATGCCTCTCATTACATAGTGAATGGTTTCTATTGGTACATATTAATCAATAGAGAATGTAAAACCAAATAGAGGCCATTCAAAATGTTACACAAGCTTACTGAAGTGTGCCTTATCCATGTGGTATTAAAAAAAAGCCAAGCACAAAAGACTGGGATTCAGCTTCTTTCTGGCAACAATAGCTCTCCTCTGAAGGGGGAGAGGGGGCTCTTTTGTTCTGTGTTGAACTAGAGGAGTTATGCATTAGTGTAGATCCAGTTGTTGCAAATCAGTCCCAATATTAAGTGAATGGAGAATAAAAACACAAGCCTCTCTCTCTTCAGTGATCAGTTATATGTGAACAGGGGCTACTTAAAACTTGATGTACTTAAAACTGTTTTCCACTGTGGACCCTATATGGGAACTGTGGTAAATTGTGTCATGATTCCTAGATATCTGAAAACAGAATGAGACAGAAATGTGTATGAATTCACAGTAAAAAAATCTGACATGGAAACGTGTACTTCATCACTTGTGTAGTTTAATATAAGTCTAGCAGAATTTTTGGAGTTACTGGTAAGATTTCATCATCCCAGTGTTTTTGAATCTCATTAGCTTTGTTTACTCCTGCTGCATAAAGAAGGCTAAAAGGTGTTGGATGAGATTTTTTTTTAATGAGCTGCATTTTCAGTATAGAGGTCTGAAGGTGCTGTGGTCCTCCTGTCTCCCATGTTTCTTCTTCATTTCCATTAGTATCACAGCCACATCAATCAAAAGTTTTTAAGTGATCCTTTTTCAGTCTTTTATTTCTTTAGTTCCACTTCCAAAACTCAGGTTAGATCTGTTCCTTTTATTAAATCTCAGTAATTCCAAGTTACTCTTCTGTCACTGGTTAAAAATGTTTTCAGACTGCCTGTGCCCATAACTTAGTAACAGTTCGTTCACATCATTGTGGCAGCTGAAGATGTCTAATAACTATTCCTGTTAGTGTTAATACACCTGTCTATGGATGTTGCATGAACTTAGGGAGTACCTTAGCAGGAATTGGCATTCTTGCAAATCTAATATGAGAATTATTTAACATGTCATCTTGTAAAAATGGAGCAGGATTCAATTAGTCCTGCATTAGGTCTGTGGAGGCAGCATATGCACTGGCAGTATCTTGCTTTGTGGCCTGATATCAAAGTTAATTCCTGGTGGAAAATGCTTTTTTGTTAGGTAGGTATTAAGTGGCTATCACAACTTCAGCAGTGTTAGATTCTGTAAACTGTATTGCATGGCTAGTGATAGTTCTGGCAAAAGAGGAAAAGTCAGTTTAATTCAGTTTTTACATTTTCTGACCCCAAAGGCAACTAGCAGGTAAATAGTAATAATCACTTGCTGCCAAAGTCTAAAGTATGGTCACAGGATCACAGAATGTTAGGGGTTGGAAGGGACCTCCAGAGATCATTGAGCCCAACCCCCCTGCCAGAGCAGGACCATCTAGTCTAGGGCAGGTCACACAGGAACATATCCAGGTGGGTCTCCAAGGAAGGAGACTCCACAGCCTCCCTGGGGAGCCTGTTCTAGTGCTCTGTAACCCTTACAGGAAAGAAGTTCTTCCTCATGTTGAGATGGAACTTCCTGTGCTCCAGCTTGTATCCATTGCCCCTCATCCTATTTTAGGGCATAAGTGAAAAAAGGTTGCCCCTTTCTTC